>NC_053425.1:107938881-108141443 GCF_007990345.1 Gossypium hirsutum | reverse complement strand
ACCAACAACACCCCAAACCCACACAGCTAAACACACCACACTCCAAACCAGAGATGAAAAAAGCAAAAAGCAAAAAGACAAATGTTGAAGCAGATTCATACCTGAAATCAGTCTCCCATGAAGCAGGGGTTAAAAAAATCGGAACAAAGAAACGGCAGAGAAATGAACCCACTGAAATAGAAGTAAAAAAACATTGATTGGAAAACAAAATAGAAATCAAAAGGCAAAGACAGACAAAGTCAAAGTTAAGGATTCATACCCCAAAATCAGTCCCCGATGAAGCAGTCGGTTTCAAAAACCACAAAAAACAGTGTAGGGTGTGTTTTTTTTTTTTTGGCCTTTTGTTACCCAAAGCTAAAAAAATGAGAGGAAAGAAATTGAAAAGTGACCGAGAGAGAGAACCGGTAAAGAAATGGGAAGAGATTTGGATTGAAGAGATATATTTGAGGATTTGTTATGAAAACAGAATAAATGAGGAAGAAAAAGAAAACAAAAGAGGGAGACCAAGAGACAGAGAGAGAAAGAAACGGATAATAAATGTGCATAGATTGAAGAGATATTTAATAAACGGCTAATAAATCAGTTTTGGGCCATTTTAACGGTCACTTAGTATTTTATTTTGATTCCCTCTTTAAGATATTAAAAACATTTAAGTCACCTGTTTGACTTCGGGGAAAATGCAGGATGAACAGAATTTGCCAACTCACACCGAACCGGGGTACTAAAAAAACCCGAACCGGGGTCCTAAAAAACCGGAACCGGGATATCAGAAGAATGGGATATCCCTGGGTAATACTGAACCGGGATATCCCTAGAATGGGATATCCCCGGCCGGAATAAGCATGACAGGTAGACCGGTTCAGACAGGAAAAAAAAGCTGAACCGGCCACTAAATCACTTAAACCGGGGGCCAAAATCTCTAAAACCGGAATAAGAACTGGTAGGATATCCTTGCAATACCTTATTCCGAGACGGAATATGACAGGGATAAAACTGGAATAGAATAAGACACAGAATTAACTACAGCAGAACACTTAAAAATCTGACAGGACAGAAAATTCTTAACGACAAAACGGAAAAATCCAAAGCATAGTTTTCAAATAACATAAAAGCAGGTTAGGATAACGAATTAATATATATATAAAATTAGATTGGTGTCAACGGTAACATTTATGGTGATTAAGATGTCAACGGTAACATTTATTGTGATTAAAACATTCTTTAAATCAATAAAATTGTTTTTGGGAAATTAACAGATACAGAAGGCAATTCGAAGCTTCTATCAAGGGATCAACTAAAATTTGTTCAATATTACAGTAAGAGTACAAAATTTTCGAAATAAAGAACATTGAACTCTCCTGTTTGGCTTCCGGGAAAATGCAGGATGAACAAAATTTGCCAACTCAAAGGTGGATTTCAAAAACCACAAAAAACAGTGTAGGGTGTGTGTTTTTTTTTTTGGCCTTTTGTTACCCAAAGCTAAAAAAATGAGAGGAAAGAAATTGAAAAGTGACCGAGAGAGAGAACCCGTAAAGAAATGGGAAGAGATTTGGATTGAAGAGATATATTTGAGGATTTGTTATGAAAACAGAATAAATGAGGAAGAAAAAGAAAACAAAAGAGGGAGACCAAGAGACAGCGAGAGAAAGAAACGGATAATAAATGTGCATAGATTGAAGAGATATTTAATAAACAGCTAATAAATCAGTTTTGGGCCATTTTAACGGTCACTTAAATGTTTTTTAATTTTGATTCCCCCTTTAAGATATTAAAAACATTTAAGTCTCCTGTTTGACTTCCGGGAAAATGCAGGATGAACAGAATTTGCCAACTCACAGGTGAATCAGAAATTTCCCTCGATTTTCCTCGATCAGAAACCAAACAGAATAAAAACAGATGAAGAAAAAACAAGATTTTTTTTAAAGAATCAAAATTTATACCATAAAAGAAAGGCTAGCACTACCTCGACTCACTCATTCGGAAAAAGCTACCGCTGATCATGAATTCAAACCTTTTCTTTTCCTTTTTCGAGAGAGAGAAAGAAGCTAATGACAATGGATCTTGATTTAACGGAGAGAAACTTTGGGTTTTTATTTTATAACATAACAATATTATAATATTTTTATTTTATTTTCATCGGTAAAATAAAAATATTTAGAGGGTAGAGAAATGTAGATCCCTTTTCATGAATGTCAAGACAATGAGAGAACAGTGAAGGATATAACAAACCTGGTTGGCGTAACAGATACCCATGTTTGCCCAAGCACGCACATAGTTTGGCTTCAAATCTAGTGCCTAAAGATCCAGACATAGACCAAAAGACTAAATTCAATAGTGCTGAAAATATGGCCACCACAGGTAAAGGGAAGTTTATCATCAAATAATTTTAAATGGACAATCTCAGTAACAGAGGCTAAACAAATCAAACTGCATATGCAATATCTGAAAGCATTAAAAAGGGCATTTTGAAAGAGATGATCAAGGGTACATGTAAATTGAGGAAGTGCATAATCAAATCATCTAAATTAACAAATAGCTTCAACAAATCAAATAACTAATTACATGGAGCACATTCCCCTCTTTATTGATGCTTGCACAAGCAAAAGTTTATCATTGGGCAATAATCAGCATATTGTCTATGCATAATAACATAATTAATTTAAATATTCTGTTATTGTTTTTAAGCTGCAAAAAAGTTCAGAAAATGAATGGAGAAGCAAGCATACAAATATTTGGTCAACAACTTTTTTTCTCTTTGCGAATCAGATAGTGAACTCAAAACTTTCCCTTCAATGAGATTAGGCTCCAAAGTGTCCACATCTGACGGTAGTATCCCACGTACTCTAAAGCAATTGCCTTCACTGTTTTAAGATTGTCACGTACCACCTATGGCACACAGATGGAAAACAAAAGTCTCTAATTGATCGTATTACGACAAATATTCAACCTCCAACAACATAGACCACAAAGAGACCAATTGTTCCAGTGTGAGCAAATTGAAAAGAAAGCAAAACAAAGCAGAATACCGCAAGCAAAAATCATCTTCAAGCATCATTAAAAATTAGGACAACATGAACCTTTCAAATGAGACCGAACTACCTTCCTGCTACAGCACTCTTTCAGCAAAGTTCTTGCAATACTAAAATGCAAAAGCAATAACTCAATTAAGTTTTATGAACCCTCAAAAACAGTCCAGTTTAGAAATCAGATCAGGGCTTAGGCAAATTAGATTTTAATTGCTAAATAAGCAAAGATCCCAAAAATATAGAGATGCGAAATGCTTTATCCTACAAGAGCACTCACTAATAATGAGCTTAAATCCCTCTCTTATAACAAATGAAACTAAACCGTACTAAAATGCCCCTATAGAAAAATGAGCCTAAGTCAAAATTAAAGTGCAAAAGTGAGACGCATAAAAGCAAAATAATTAAAAGAAAACAGATGGTACTCGCAACAACAAAATACACACAAACACAAAGGTCATATGCATTGGAGCCTCTGGTAGTGTAAATAAAATCATAAATTCATAAAATTTCAGGCAAAATATGGAGATAACATAATTGGAGGGATATCCATTCATCAATTTTATTAGGCATAACACACAATTTTATTACCATAACAAATTGTACAAAAGAAAAAAAATCAAAGTCATTCACCATTATAGAGCCCCAAACCCGAGCCAGATTTCACTGTGTCGATGGGGTTGGAGGTTTCCATGTGGTAGTCAGGAAAACCATCTACCATGATCTCACAGATATTATCAATCTCCTTACTCCGACATGGTTGCTTAGGACTCAAGGCAGAAGAGTAGCAATGAAGGCTAGTTCCTTTTTCTGATTCAGCCAGTAAGACATTTTGACAGTCCCTCGTATCATGTAATCTTGAAGGAGGATGTCAGACGAGTTTTTCCCACATTGATGAAAACGAATTAGCAGTCCCGGCCAAGGTGCTGCCAGACATAACTTGAGCTGTATTTAGCATCTCATGAGACTGATTCTGCTGTTTTTCCACTCTCTGGAACATTGATTCTGTAGCTCCAGCATGGTGAAGTTAGTTAGTCACTAATAATTGGGTATATAATACTTGTATGTAAGCATCACAGCTAGGGTCAGCATTCATCATTCAAATCAGGACAAATAAGTATTTAATGGTCCATGTTACAAATGATCGGGTGGGAGCATCAGATTCAGCATGGGGAAGGGAGGGGAGGCAGGGTTATAGATCCCAAAATCTATAAAATTACAAGTTAATTCATGGTGAAATTATAGTTTGACCCTCAAAATAATGAAATTTTGATTTAATCATTCTAAAAAATATAAAGTTATAAACTAATATATTTTAGCTCATACAAAAATGTGTAACTTAGTCTCGATCCCAAAAAAATTCTGGTTTCACCCCTACGATCCAGAAATGTGTCCATTATAGATATGTTAAATCATTTTCAAGTTTAGAAACTACCCGACTTATTGCCAAAAGAATTGTCACAATCCTCACAGTGGCATCCTTAGCCTAAAAATAAATGAAGAATGTTTGTGCAGTCGGATTGATTAGAGGTAATTAAGTTCATACACTATATCATCTTAACAAGTTGACTTTTCATCCAAAAAGGAAATAAGATGACAACCATATATTAAACACAAACTTGAGTATTGTCAGTTTATGTCTAACACTGATTTGTTCAATAATTTAAAGAGTTTATTTATACACTTGGAGAGTCATATAACATATCTATATCCAGGTGTATATTACACATGGATCTTGAATACAAGTTCTTAAAAATAAAAAAGGAAATTGGGAGCAACATAAGTAACATGGAGCTACCAAGTTAAAACATACCCGATAGCACTCGCAAACTATTTTAGGCATTTTGACTTCGTGTATTTGCATCCGCTTTTGTGCCTGGCTGATGGAGTGTTCATCAAGTTTTCATATTTTCTCATGTCAAACACTTAAGAAATTACACAAATTTAAAGGGAAAAAAAAATGTAAGATTATAAAGTTATAATTACAGTAACATTAGGGGAATCATTAGGTGGGTTAACAATAGAAATGCGAGAGGGTTACGCAATTCAATTTGATGTCGAATATCAAGCACAATATCCTCATAATCTGGCGTGTTCAAACAGTTATCACATGCACAACAATCCTTGCAGTAAATCCCTGCTGCAAAGCACTCACAATAACTGCTGATCACAACAAACAACAAAACTCAACAGATGTTCCAAACATCTTCTAAACATCTTCACTTTTTTTGAGCACCCTCTGAACATTCGGGGTATCATATTCCAAACATCTTCTAAATACATGAAGAAAACTTAAAAGAAAACTAAAGATAGCGATCTCGGGTATATACTTAAACCAAGTCCGAGTAACAAAGTACTTAAGTGAAATGTTCTGTCTAGCATGTGAACTTACAGTGTCAAACATCTGGATCTTCTACAGTTGCAGCGTTTACAGGCTAAAGTCTCATCTGGGAATGTTTCTCTATTCCTGAATTCAATAAATCCCACAGCTAAGAAATCAATGTGAAAATCATTCAAGTAAAAAAGATTATGTAAACTTGCCTCTCCCCTTTGGAGCTATCTTGGGATTTGGAATCTATTAACAATCAAGTCATTACTGGAATCCTCGTCAAAAAGATCTGAGAATAGTAGGAGGTAGGGAGAAGCCATGCTGCAATTAAAGCATGGAAAGTTGAAAATCCCCTGTACAAGATAAGGCTATCTAGATCAATGTTGCAAAGAAATTTAGGAAAGAAAGTTATATTTTGAACAATTTTTTATACAAGAAAAAGGAAAAGAAGAAAAGAACATAGGACAAAATTGCACCGATTGTTCCATTCCACTTTTTCTTTATCACTTAGTTTTCCATATCCTTTGAAACAAAAAGGGCTGATAAAACCTGTTATATCATAGACCTGCAAGAATAATATCGAACATATTTAGAACTTAAATAGAGGGAGAGAGACTATCTCAAAACAGTATTAAAAGGCTGTTACTTAGAATCGAGGGTTAGTGTCAGATATAATATAAGGATGCGTCTAACATGGGTATACTAAACCTTTTAAAGTTCTTCCATATATTTAGATCATCATACTTTAGAAAAAAAAAAAAAAAAGAAGAGTCTAGGTAACATAGTTTAAAAAGACAGATAATAAGTTGCATTAATCTCGAAAACATTTCAACTATCAAAAATTCCAACAAATAGACCCAGAAAGAGAAGTGAAATTACCTTTACCATATAAAAAGGAAATTCTTATGCAGCTACTCAATTTACTTCTAAAGCTAAAGCCAACTTATGATATTTAATGATAGAATTGCATTATGTTTCCAATGCATGATTCTTTTGTTTGGAAAGTTCAAATACTCCCAATGTAAGAATATCTAAATATGAGTATCAGAAATTAGATAAATATGTACATTCTGTACTCTAAAAGTGAAATGTGAATTCCGATGTATTGATGACAAATCTAATACTGCAGTTCTAGGCAGTCCTAAATAGATTAACCTAAGATCAAGTGGTTTAAATCTAATCTTCAGGGGGTTTCGATAATTTCCCTAAATAGTCCACAAACTTGGCAATTTAGAACAAACCTAATAAACTACTCCAACTTGGGCATGGACAGCAAATGTAGATATGGACAACTTTGACCCAAAATTCAAAGATACATGTCCAAAAGTGGAACCACTACCAAGGTCTTTTAGTCGTCAGTGTGGAGCTGTCTTATCCTAAGTTTCCCAAACCCTTTTATGCTTCATTTGAGGTTAGAATCTCGGGAAGGCAGGTCTTTTATGAGTGTTAGCACAATTTAGTTGCATCATTGTTGGTGCCAAACCATTTTTTTCTCAACCAACCTATTCTTCCTCTCTGTTTTAAGGTACTATTCACGGTCATTCTCTTTTTCTTAATTGCCAATTTCAAAGCCTATTCCTAAATTTTGGACAAAAATAAATGGTAGAAACTGGCCGAATATGATTCTAAGCAATTTTATACTACCATAACTATTACCATTCCCAGAAAAGAAAAAAAGCTACCTATGGAGCTAATCTATCAACAAGATTTAGGAACAAATTTTAAGTAACACGAACTAGATAAGGCAAAGGATGGTTTACTGAGTGCCAAGATTAGAGTGAATTGAATTTATAAAAGATGGAAATGAAAAAGAAGATTAATAAAAGCCATTGAATTTGACCGAAATCTACAAAGAAGAGAGAGCTGAAAAAAGTTCCAATCCACCAAAAATGTCGTTGATGAAAGCAAAAGCATATTGGACTACTTACTAGTTTGCAGGTGATGATGTCCCAAAAGCATGATGCGAGCCAATTAAATTCTTTAGCTGAAAATGAGCGCAAATCCGCCATACTGCTGGTAGAGAAAGACAGTGTAAGACGAAATTGAATCAAAGACATGCGCAAACCTATCTGCCAGAAAACAACAGTTGCAAAGTCCTGTTCAAATCAAATAATTACCATAGGATATATATAAGAACATCATACTAGTAACTCAACCAAGTAAATTGAACAACGGTTTAGCAACAAGCATAAGAAATGGATGAGAAAATGGAAATTAAAAAGAAATATCCAACAATGTCCTTAAAATTTTTCCATAAAAGAGATGAAAACGGTAACAGAGACTTTGAAAAGAAAAAGAAAGGCAGGCAACACAGAATGCAAATTGCTAGCAGAAAGAGACGGCCTTACCTTTACAAACAAATCCAAAGGTAAATTGAGAAGATACTTGGTTATTTACAGAGAAAGGAAAGGTGAGGAAAAGTGGGGATGTTGGCGGGGAGGTCAGAGAAGAGAGGAGAAGACTTTATTATTGATGTTGGGTGTCTCTCCTAACCGAGATAGGTGTTGCTCAGTTTTTAATAAATCGTCTCTAGTAATACATTTTAAAAAGTTATCATATTCCTCGTCAGTAGTTGATGGTTTCTCTTTTACTGATGGTTGTGGATCTTCATCAGCTTCCACAGCATATTTAAACCGCATGCCCCTCAAAGACTCCTTCCCAGCAATGCTCATATCTGCACATTCAGCAGCATTTACCATGGTGAGGCCAGTAGCAATTGAGGTTGCCTTGCTAGGAGGGGGATGAATGAAAACTAGTGACTCTACATTACCTACTCCAAGATTGGATGACTTCCTTGGTTTTCTTGTCCCATATTCTTCAATGTGTTCAGATTGTTCATGACAAGCCTCATGAATGATGCTATGCAAATTATCTGCTGAAACAATAACAGCTTCATTTGGATATGTTTCTGGAACAGTTTCACATGTATCACTGACGTCGTCATATTCATCCAAGTTATCACAATCATCTTTGTATTCAAACTCATTTGGTTCAGTATAGCAGGGGAGCTCATCCATTGGTGAAACTTTAACTTTCATCTGCTCTGGCAAGCTTGGGCAACTAGCAGAAGGATTTGTGTATTTGGTTGAGAAGTAGTTTACCGTGATGTTCAAGCTGATCAAACAACAATATAACACATTGGTTAACCAACTATTGACCTAAACAAAACAGGATTTATCAGGGATAAAAGGCAAGTATATACCTCTGCCAGGCAGGGAGGGCGAGCATCGTATATGCAAGTTTTATCTTATTGGTGAAACCAGAGAAGGATTTAAATGTTGCAGCTGCTTGCCTCACAGCCGCTGATTCTTGAGGATGCTGCCAGGCCCACTCAAACTGCAGGCATCAACCCATCAGAAAACATTTATATATCAGTAATAAGCCATGAGTCAGAACAGTTAGTGGAAGTATTACATATAATAAAATCAATTAGCTCAGAAATTTTAAATTTTGGAAGCATTCTTCACCAATCAAGAATGTCTCTTCGAGTGTCAAAAAGCTGCCTTTTCGGCATTTAAAAAAAAATCCGGCATTCTCTATCTCTTGTTGCCTTATGGCTCAATTTAACATACACATTTATATGTAGCACTTCATCAACTAAGCATGGACAACATAAGACAATTAAATTTCACAATAAAGTAGATAAGAACCCAAAAAATCCCCTAAACTAAAGGTTTCCTGCCACAGCCAAATCTCATCTAGAGTGAGAAGATATTCATCTGCAGTCGCTGGAATAAGTTAACCAAATACCATAAGAATAAAAAAGATGATACAAATGCATGAAAACTGAAGGTAGAATATAGCGGTTAAGCCCAACAAAATTCCTTGTTACAACAAGCAAGCTAGGATACTGAGCGCATGTATACAAGAAATCCTGGATTAGCACCTAAAATAAACAAAACAAACAATGTTTGAATTTTGAAGGTCTCCAGGAAAAGAAATGGGATTTGATTAAGTTGTTGATATTAACACACCATGATGACAACAAATTAATCTACATGTATGAGAATGACATTTCATGAAACTAAGTTCTGAGTAGTGATTATCTCCACAAAACTCATCGTGAAGCAACATATCAAGCATGCAAAAGTAAAACATGTTTCTTTGCCCAAGCTTTAAAATCATAAAGGCCCTCACTTGGTTAGATATAACCAAAAGCATTTGTTTTTAAAAGAAATGGTAGCTGTTAAAAGCCTTCATGAAGGTTCTTAAAAAAATGTTACTAGATATTGAAGCTCGTAACATAAGCGCCTATGAAAAGGGAACATGAATGAGATTCAAATGTTAAAGCAGACTATTCACTAGGAAAATGAAACATTAAAAGACGACTTTCCTATTAAATCTTCTGAAAAACTTCAAATAAGCATATATCTAAAGATAAACATCAAACACAACTTTCGAATTTTTAGATCACCAGAAAACTTTCAGTTAATGAACAAAGTACTTACTGGATCTTCCCAGGTGATTCTGGCTTGACATTGGGGGTCACTGCATTGTCAGTGGACTCTGGCTTTACACTAGTTGTTACAGCACTATCGATGGACCCTCAATTCACACCGTGGATTCCTGCATTATTCACAAACTTGCATTAGTTCTTAAATTTGGCCATTTTGGAACCACAGAGCAAAGGTCAACTTCAGCTAGAAAACATAGGTAAAACCACTTAGCTCTGTTATTTTCTGTTGACCTGAACTTGAGTGGAAATACACATTGGTTAAATTCGCAGTGGGTTTCCAATGACATAAAGCTCAGTATGGATTACTGAACAGACCAGAAAAGCAGTGTCAATACTGCTTATATTACTGAAACAAAAACAGAATTCCAAATTTATCAAACCGCACTTGTACAAGGAAAGTGGCCTTAAATATATCAACTGTAGATTAAATGAAAACAGCCAAGTGTTCAAGTAATTGAAAACTATTCCCTGACCTTAAATATATATAAACTGTAGATTAAAGGAAATCGACCTCATTTAACACTCAAGATTAAATTTATCTTTACTTGTTAAACTTACCAGTAAACAGAGAGTAGGCTTCCCGTAACATACCTAAAACTTGATAGTCCAGAAAATTAGAACATAAGTTTTTCACATTGTCCTAATCAAATTTTCACATCAACCATTAACTCACTAATTCGGAAAATTTTGAATTAACCCCAAAACTCCACAAGAAGATTTTTCAAAGAATCAAATTCATGCAAACTAATACGATGAAAACCGAAGTCATTAACCAATGGCTTAAAAAAGGAAAAGTGACCTCAATTTTGTTAGTTCCTTCTCCTTGGCAGGAGCCCCTCTCTTAAGTTTGGCTGCTTGTACAAATGTAGCCGGCCTATGAATTAAGTAGATCTATTTATCATGCAGTTCTAACTGCTAATCCCATTAAATAGAACTGAAAAGGCAAAAGACAAAGTTAAGATTCATACTTGAAAATCAGTCAACGATGAAACAGGAGATTTCGAAAATCACATAAAAACAGAAACGACTCAGAAAACTTAGGTTTATCTCTCTCACGAAAACTGTTTCCCTACTGTAGCGGGTATGTGTTTTTTTTTTTTGGCCTCTCGTAACCCAAAACTTAAAAATAAAGAGAAAAAAGTTGAAGAGAGAGAATCGAGAAACAAATGGGGGATGTTTGTTTGGCCTCTGGTTACCCGAAGGTAAAAAAGAATGAAAACAATAATTTGAAAAGAGAGCGAGAGAGAGAATCAGGGAAGAAAAGGGGAACTCTGGAATGAAATGATGGGGAAGGAAAGGGATTAGAAAAGACTGAGGACAACGGTCATCTTCTTCTCGGAAGACTTTATAAATCTCCGATGTATATTTAAGGCTTTTTTAAATTTTCACTTTTACACCCTGAATTTATGAATTGACATGTAGAAAAATTTCTATTTCTCTACATATTTGTTGGCCTTTGTTTTATGTATTTTATACTTAATATATAAATTTTCAATATATACACTCTTTAAAAATTATTATATTCTTAATATAATATTATTTTTTTTATATTTTATATTCTTAGCCACGACTTCATAACTTCAAAACGCCTCAATGCATAACTTTAAAATTTCTCTAAAAATTTCTAATCTTTCAATTATCAAATTCAATTTTAAAAATTTCTTTCAAATATAATTATCAATTTGAGTTTTAAAATACTCAATTACTAAATTTACTTCCACCTGATTTTTAGATTCTTGAGATTGATTGGCATAAGAGCTTAATTTATTTCCCCTCGCTTCCACCCGATCGTTGGGATCGATTAGTATTAGTATTGAGAAGTACTTATGGGAATTGGTTTTAAGATAACTCCAGTACTAGTAGCTGTGGTCAATAAAAATTAAAGAAGGGATTCTCAGATTCTGTTTTGTTGTGTTGCTCTCTGTGGATACACAAGATAATTAGGGTTTAATTAGATTTGGATTCAAGATTCCTTCTTCATCGTCATTTTCCTAAGGAAGCTACGGAGCAGGCAAGTCATTCTTTCTTCTTCGTTGCACTTTTTCTATTTAATATTTGCATTATCTTTATGCCATTGCAATAAAATTGTAAAGATTGTTCTTTGTTTTGGGGACTTTTTTTCCGGCTCATACTTTTGTTAAATTTTAAGAGATTCTAACCTACCTGCTAAACTTGGGGCCTTCTTCTTTTCCCCTTTCATTTTAGCTGTCATTCTGATTTCCCATTCGCTTTCATCTTCTTACCTTTCTTCCTTTACCTCATCTGGATGTTGTGGTTTTCTAATTTACTGATTCGCTTCCTTGAGAAAGAGGACTGCTCAGTTGTTAATTCACAACTATTTTGTCCTTTCTTCATGTTTATAAAAAAAGAAAAGGAAAAGAAATCTAAATAATATATGGATGTGTAGGAGGAGTTTTCAACCTTTCATTAATGGAATTCGAGATAACTGACACCAAGGAAAATGAAAACAAGGAGCGCGAACTAGTTGTTCCAGTATTAGGTGCTTCTAACTTGAACGATGGAGATCGTCCTGTTAGTCCACCGCTTCAGCAACATCCTTCCTCTCCTTCCCCCTCCCCTTCCCCCGTGCCCATGGCGGCTAACTCCATAACCTATCACACAGGGCATGCCAATGCTGATAGCAACATACAACCACATTCTACTCCAGCTCACCACTCAACGTGCTTACTTCGTGTATCCAATGATCAATCGTCACTGAAGCCTGATATAGAAACCACAAGCAATGTGAAATCTGAATCGTCTTTTATTTTTCATTTCAAGACCCACACTGATTCTACCTCCGATCATATTCAGGCTGCTGAAGCTACAACTGATGTCAAAACCGAAACCTCTTCTGTCTCACCTCCTAAACTCACAGAAAATGCCAAAACTGAAACTTCTTCTGCATTAACTCAAAGCAAAACGAATTATGATTGTAACCCCATACCAACTTGCCTTGATGAACCTGAGCCACTTACCCCTTCTCCATTATTTTCTGATATGGAACTACTGAAGGAGAAAGTGGAAGATTTGAAGAATGGGGATAATAAAACGGAGTTGCCTACAACCCCTGTTAATGGGAACAACAATTCTGAGCTCTCATTTTTTTTGGATGACATTCATTTTTCCGATGGCAATGAGTCAGGAACAGAAGAGGAGCAATCAGTCTTCATGAAGCAACTGGAAATTTTCTTCAAAGAGAGAGGCATGGAATTTAAGCCTCCTAAATTTTATGGGGAAGGGCTGAATTGCCTTAAGTAAGTTTATTGGTAATTGCATTACTGTTTTCATTTTGCAATTGCGATATGTTGGGAAGTTTCTATTCGACTGACATTTATACACCTTTATGGGGATAAGGTTGTGGAGAGCTGTTACTAAATTGGGTGGCTATGACAAGGTATGTGTGTTTTGCCTTGATTTACTTTTAAATTTATAAATTTAACATGCTGTGTACCATTTTACTTCAATGAATTGTATATGGTTTTAGGGTGCCAAGTTAAGGAATGCGCTATGATTAGACTCAAGTGGAATAATTTTAATTTACCTTGTGCTTGAAATATTCAGTCTTGGCTCCAATTCATTTCCTCCAGCAAATTTCTTTTATATTTGGATCTTGTTTAGCATTTTGTATACAAACTGTTTGGAAGGTACATATTGTTTTGACAATTTGCTGTTTCAGTGGAATCTTAGTCCAAAATCTTCTTTTTGCTATTTTATGTGGGTTAAATTCTACTCCAGAGAATTGTTCTCTTGCAAGTTATGCAAGGTCTTTGTTTATATTAGATGAGTCATTGGCAAATGCTACATTTCTACTTATATAAGCCATACTTTTTTGAGAACTTAGATCAGGAAAGTGCATACAAAATTCAGCATGGTTTATTGTACAAAATATTCATTCTGAACTCAGTCCTCTTGGGAAACACACGCGCGAACACACACGCAAATGCACCTACCCACCCACACCCACACACATGCACTCACTCACATGCACACACACGCACTCGCTCACATATACACACGCAAACACAGACACACTCACTCACATGCACACATGCATGCACATGCTCATTTTTAAAGAACTTCTCTTAAACTGTATGCTATGTATATCATGCAACTGTTTGTTGTGCGGAACTGTGGACTTCTTAGGTAACAACACTCTATAAATTTAACTCTTCTTACGTATTATTTTTCTGTTGCAAATGTGGATTAAACAACTTTTTGCCTTTGGATAGGTAACTTCATGTAAATTGTGGCGGCAAGTTGGAGAATCTTTCAAGCCCCCAAAGTAAGGGGCAAGATGAAAAGTTATTTTTAGTCTTGTGTAAATATCCGTATTTAAGAGATTGATAATGTGGTTAAATCAATTACTTATAAAATCATTTATGAACTGTAGTTCTTAAAAATATTGCTCATTAAGTAGTGAAGATGTTGAATTTGCTATATTGAGTTCTCCCCCTTCCCCCCAACCTAACCCCGAGTATCAATATTTATATCTTTTCTGTTTCCATTTATGCAGGACCTGTACTACTGTTTCATGGACATTTCGTGGTTTCTATGAGAAGGTATTTACATTGCAAATCATGCATGCTTGGGCAAACAGTTTTACTTCTCATCTTTTGTTTGTTTACGTTCCCTAATGGGTCTACACCTTTAGCTATACTGCTCTCTGTACTATGCAAATCATGTTATATGGAATAAAAGAAAAAAAGGGGGGGGGGAGGCAGGAACTTCCTTTCAGTATCTTCCTGCTCCATTACTGGCAAATCGAATGGAGGGCCTTTTTGGTGACATATCTTGGCATGGTATGCCATGTTATGAGCAGCTTTGTGACATCATAATTTACTTTGTGACTCACATATATTCTATGCAGGATTGAGTTTTAAGCCTTGTTCCCTTCATATAATTTAGACAGGTCTATGCCTTGTTTTAATGCTTGTTCAGGCACTCCTTGATTATGAAAGGCATAAGACTCGTGGGGGTGAGCTTAATATACCTATTTCATCGCAATCAGAGGCTATGAATGTTGATAATCAGGTAATATGAACAATCTTGTCATCTCAATCAGAGTATATGGATGTTGAGAATCAGGTAACATGAACTTTCTTTCACCTTCATATTATTATTTCATTAAAAATAAAGAATTTAGATTGTGGTAACTATATGTGAAATTTGTATGGTGATATTCTATGCTATCCAAAATTTATTACAAACTGCATCCCCATTTAGAATAAGTTTTATGAGGTTTATCTTTCTTAAGTATTCCTTTCAACAATCTTTTTGGTGCTCTTTGTAATTAGGCTTCAGGGTCTGGTAGAGCACGAAGGGATGCAGCAGCACGTGCTATGAGGGGTTGGCACTCACGTCATTTTCGTAATGGTGAAGTCTGTGAACCAATAACTAAGGTGTGTATGAAAATGTGGTGAGTAATCCAAACCCCCCCCCCCCCACACACACACACACACCCACACCCACCCTATTTATCCTTATAGTCGGAAAAAGATGAAAAGAAGAGCTGTGCTTCTATTTCTGTGCGTTTTCATGTGTAATCTTTTGATGATATATATTGCAATTTATCTTTTTCTTGTAGGATAAGAATTTTATTTCTCAACAAAAGCGTGAGAAACAGCTTAAAAGCCTGGGTATATCATTTAAGTCCTTTAAACTGATTTTTCTTTCTGGCTGTTTTAAAGCTGGATTCTTGCATATTAATGCAGGCCTGCTTAAACGCAAGAAACCGTCGTATTTGGACTGTGCTGTCAAGGCTTCATGTACTAAAGTATTGAAGGCACAGTTAAGATCCATGTTATGTTTTATGGGTTTTTACTTTCTACCACGGGCATTAACAATTGTTTGAGGTGAAACAATTTTGTGTAGCTTCTTTGAATGCAACATGTTGATTATATTTCTTAATTGGCTAGTGTGGAGACAGCAGTGGTTGATATTGGATCCCCAGCAGATTGGGTTAAGATCAATGTGCAGAAAACTGTAAGTTTCTATGCCCCTGGTCTCCAGAAGTGGTATGGTTTCTGGTTTTTTAAAAGTTTAACTTGTTTTGGTTATGCAGAAAGATTGTTTTGAGGTCTATGCTTTAGTTCCAGGCCTTCTTCGTGAGGAGGTCAGTGAACAAACTCGTAAAACTATGTAATTTTCATTTTCTTCTTGTGCACATGATATGAACCAATTCTACACAAAAATGTCTTGCATTGAAACAATCGCCATTCAAAGATTGGCCTTAAAATGCAGCTTTACTAAGCATTTGGCTTTATGGAGCATGTGAATGTGATGGTGCTGCTTTGGGACTTATATTTCATGGTAGTAGCTAATACCATTTTCTAGGCAATGAAGCTAATGCTAAATTTCTGCACTGCCTAAGGAAGTTCTTATGTGGTTATCTTGCAATTTCAGGTGCGTGTTCAATCTGATCCTGCAGGACGCCTGGTAATAAGCGGTGAACCTGAGCATCCAGATAATCCTTGGGGTGTCACACCATTCAAAAAGGTGTGTTCAAGAAGCTAAAAGAAAATAACGTATTCTAAGAATATTGTTACAATTGCTTTACTGACTGAATAAACTTTCCTTTGCATCGTTATCTAGATTTTCATTATCATGAATACATCAGCATGCAATGTTTTGTTCTCTTCTTTTAGTTTCACATCCTTGATACTGAATTTTCTCTAAATAATAATTATATGAATGAAAAGACTTTAAAGTTGATTGATACCATTTATTTCATATAAAAGAACATTTTTAAGGTATCCTTGTTTCCTGTCTGCTTGTTCAGTCTAGTATTCATCAAAATTGATTAAACTTGAAATGCCTCTAATACAATGACCTTTCAAACTTCCCGACAGCTATTTTATTTTGATTCATCTGCATAGGTATCTTTATTTCATTAATTAAGCTTTTATTTGAAATAATTTGATTATATGTTCAGCTTCTAAAGTGCCATTTAAGAAATCAATCACTATGTTCATTTATATGACCAGTCAGACTCAAAGCTGCTATTATAGCAAATGTTAGGTTAGGGACAATCTAGAACTTTTTTTCCAAATTCTTTATTGAACTCAAATTTTATAGTGGCCACAATGCACTAATTCATTACTGCTGTTAGTCCACCATTGTAACTTGCATCAAACCAGCACCTAAGTTTTTGTTATTTTACCATTGTTACTTTAGAATTTTTGTTAGAAGTAGCTGCCGAAACGGAAGCTAGCACCTAAATGTTTCATGTCTGCACATCTGCTTTCACTTTATTTGTTTATTTGCCTCATTTTAAGGGTTTTCTTTTTTTTTTTTCTTTGTGGTGTTAGGTTGTCAACTTGCCCTCGAGGATTGATCCACATCAGACATCAGCGGTTGTAACCCTTCATGGACAGTTGTTTGTACGTGTTCCATTTGAGCAAAGCTGAGTAGTGGGGGTAAGGTGTGGATGATTGAAAGCCAGTGGCTTATTTGTGCGTCCGTCCATGTAGTGTTTATTCTCGTTTTCAAAGTAGTGTAGTTTCACTTGTGTCGTCATTTAGTTGAAGCCCTCTTTATAGTTTCCATTATATGAGATACAGATATTATGATCTTAGGGGCCTCTGAGTCACGGAATTTGAGACGTCTGTTGAGAATAGGATTAACCCCTCATTGACAAAATTCCATTGTCAAATTGACATGACGCTCCTATGTGTTTGATTGTAATGGACAAGTAACCACGGTATATCTATAACAAGAGGTAATCTATATAAAAAAATATAAGTAATTTATCTTTAAAAGGATATAATTTTTTTTCTGGGTTACTTTTGATTTAAAAAATAATTTAGCAAAATTTAATTGATTAAATTTACTTTTTACTAATAGTGAAAATTTTAACAATAGTGATTATTTCTCACGATTATCTTATTTAAAGTAACTAAATTTTTAAAAAAATTTAAAGTAACCTAATACAAATTCTAGTTTAAAGTGACCATGATGTAGTTTATTCAATTTTTTTTCGGACCATGAAATTGGGACTGATGTTTTCATGTTGGTTTATAATGTAATTGAGATTATATTTTATTTTAATTTTTTTGTGACGAGGGTGAACCATGGTTTAAACGTGAATGAGAACTTCCATTTTTATAATGAAAGAAAGCGGACACAACAATATGAATATGGTGATTCTACAAAAGATCTATAATGGAGTTGCAACAATACAAGCTGAACATGATATATCTGACATGTGGAGGTGAAGAATAAGTGTGCGTAAAATTCGATTTTATTTAAAAAATTTAATTTGAAGTTAATCGAATTGAGTTATTTAAGTCAACTTAAATATAATTCGAGTTTTAAGTTTTAGTCGAGTTTAATTTTATAATTTGAATAACTAAAATAATTTGAATAATAGATTGATATAAATCTCATTTAATTCTTGTTAATTTTAAAAATAAACAAATTGATCTCTCTCAACAAAAATTATAAAAAGAAATTCAAAATAATTTTTAAAATTCAAAATTTTTTATAAAAATTTCAAAATTTATATTTTTTTGAAGAAATATAAAAATTAAAAAATTATAAACAATATAAAGTTAAAATTCTAAAATTTTTCTAAATTTTCTAAAATAATTTTTCTAAAGAATATGAAATTATTTATACTTATTTTAATTCGACAAATTTTAAATTTTTTTAATTTAACTCAAATAATTTTATTTATTTTAACTCTACTTAAATTTCATCCCACTTTATACTGGTTCTGAAAATTTTCAAATCAAGTATAAAATATGATCAGTTAACTTAATTAACTTAAAATACCAATAATGGTGAGGAAGTGTTTTTTGAACCTATATACCTCATTGTTGGTTTTGTTCCGTGAAACTGGAAGGAGGTGGCTAGCTGGTGAGCAATTGTGGACCAGAGAGGAGGAGAGCAGTAGCAGTACGAGGCAAAGTTAAAAAGTTAAAACACAAGGAAGGTAACAGGAAGGAGGGCTTGAATCTCTTAGAACGGGAAGGATCGATGAAGATAAAATATTGCATTGCTTTGGTTTGTTAAGATTTTGGATGGTTGGTCCAAAGTCAGGGACATGGACACCTGAATGTACTGTAAGAAGATGCTTCATACTTGTGCCACTGCCCACTGGGCCACACCAACTGGTAACTCCTTTCTCTTTCCCTCTTACCTACTTTATCGTTTCTTGTTTCTGATATGCTTCATACTTGTGCCACTGCCCACTGGGCCACACCAACTGGTAACTCCTTTCTCTTTCCCTCTTACCTACTTTATCGTTTCTTGTTTCTGATTCTAACTTATTCAAATCATCCAAAAATGTTTTATCAACCCACTTACTGTCGCTCTGAATCCGATACTTTCATGTTTAAGCAGCTTAAGCCAATATAAATGCTTCAAAAGGTCGGCAAATATTTGTCTATACTATGCTAAATACACCCTCCAGCCCCGCTCTGTTCACCACTTCACCTTCAAACTTGTTAATTTTATTTTCATTCCAAAGTCCACCCGTTATTTCTTCTTTTTAAATATTGTTTCTTCATCCCCAAGCCTCTTATTGTCTCCCATAAAACAATGGGGGGGTGAAGAAGAAAGGTGTGGTGGGTGGAATTCGCGCTTTTCTTCTTGCATTATCCACTTTTCCATCTGTTTACGGCCACATTATATCAATCGGTACGAGGCATTTCACAAATTTTGGTCCAATATAGATAAATTCAGAGCAGCATTTAACTATGACCACTTATCTCTGCTTCTCTTGTACTTTTCAATGGATGTTGGTGATAAGAACAAGGGTTACAGTATTCCTATTCTATTACAAAAGAAAAAAAAAACTTTAACTCTTGTGTTAAAGCCTCAGAGGTGTGTGTCTACCGCCATAATTTCTAATATTAGATCGATGTGCATTACTGACTGTGATCCTGAGAACATATACAATTAACAATTCATTAAGGTCTAGGTCTCAGGGATACCTCGAGGTACCCTCATGTAAATCAAGAAAAGTACAAGTAGTATCCTAGCTCCAAAAGATGGTGGGGGTGCCTCATGGGCTTAGCTTAGTTGTTACATTGAATGTGCATTGTTAGGGTAAATGACCACTTCGGTTAATGGGCTAGAAAGGGCCACACTTGTGATGCAAGCGCCCCCTTAGAGGAAAAAAAAAGGGTTATTTTATTGTAGGATCCTTTCCCGGTTTGCTTAATTATGTATAAGGCTTTGTTTAGGTGTGCAAATTTACATGTAGCATAATTTAAGTAAATTAAAATTTTCATGTAGCATAATTTAAGTAAATTAAAATTTTCATCCTTGAGCAGGAGTAGTGGCTTGTTTTTGAAAAATTTAGAAGAGTCGATACGATGAGGATTCTAGATTTGTTTGTCGTTGCTTCTATGCCAATTATGAAGGTGCTCATGCTGACAGCACTTGGTTCATTTCTTGCCTTGGATCGTGTAGATGTTATGGGGGAGAGTGCAAGGAAGCAACTGAATAATGTAAGTGAAAATGTATTTGCTTTAAGATTTCCGTTGTATGTGTAAGATTTGTCACCGAATATGTGATGGGAAAAGTTCAAAATGATTTGTTAATCTGAGGAACTTTAAAACCAAGAACCACGCTTTTGTCTTCGATGATCAGGTTGTTTTTTTCGTGTTTAATCCTGCATTGGTCTCTAGCAGCTTGGCCAAAACGGTTACCTTTGAGAGCATTGTATTGTTGTGAGTACATCTATATTTATTTATAGGGTAGTAACTATTTGCTTCCGGTGTTGGATAATTTTTCTTCTTCCGATTCAATTTGTAAAGCGCAGGTGGTTCATGCCATTCAATATCCTGCTTACATTTATTATTGGCACAGCAATTGGATGGTTACTAGTAAAAATTACAAAAGCTCCTCAACATCTAAGAGGTCTTATTCTGAGTTGCTGTGCAGCAGGTATGTAATATACATACAAAGTCATACAAACAGCATATATATATATTATCTACTTGATTTTAGATATACATGTTGAAGCTGACTGACACTCTAAACTGATTGACAAATATGTAATGGCCAAGGCGTCGTGTGCATGGGTTTCCTACAGAAATCATGTGTCGGTTTTATCTTAGGTTGTTTTTGTTAGTATCGCCTTTTTTTCACACTGCACAGATGACACTGGAGGGAGAATTCAGGGAAAAACAACGCTTCAGAATCAGTTATTAGACACATTAATTTATACCTTCCATGCACAATTAGACCTGAATCACGTTCTATTATTAATTTTACTTCCTTCACATAAACCCTAGTAGTTACATTTTGGGTTAATTTTAAATTGAACAGGAAACGTGGGACACTTGCCCTTAATTGTCGTTCCAGCAATCTGTAGGGAGAAAGGCAGTCCCTTTGGAGCTCCTGACATTTGCCATACGTATGGAACGGCTTATGCTTCACTTTCCATGGCGGTATAATGATTATTCATTTATGGGTAAACTACCAAAATAGTCACTGTTTTTTCCCTCAAGTTACATTTTAATCACTTATGTTTAAAACGTTACGTTCTAGTCACTTTCGTTAATGTGTTGTAATATTTTAGTTACTGAGCCATTAATTGCTATTAACGGTATAACAGTAAGCTGAAGTAGCACATTAAACTATCATTTCGAACAAAAATTTTAGATTAAATTATACAAGTTATCCCCACATTTTTTCATTTTGAGCATTTTTTTTCTTTTATGCGCTTTTAACTTTCCTTTTTTTTTCTTTATTTTCCATTCTCTTTTACTTCTTACTCTATTTTCCTCTCTTCTCTATCTCTTTTCATGTAAAAAAAAAATTAAATTGTTCAAAATGAAAAAGAATTAGAGACCGATTGTTTAATTTATTAGAGACCAATTGTTTAATTTAACCTAAAATTTTCGTTTGAAATGATGATTTAATGTGTCATGTTAGTTTACTGTTACACCATTAACGGAAATGAATGATCAGTGACTAAAATGTTATAACACAATAACATAAGTGACTAAAACGTAATATTTCAAACATAAACGACTAAAATGTAACCTGAGGAAAATAAAAGTGACTATTTTGATAGTTTACCCTTCATTTATCTATATCTAATTATCTGCTTTTATTACTTGCTTTTGTTAATTCGGCCATAGCCAAAGCCATTAATTGTCTCAAACAGCAGTTATCTGCGTGCTGGAACTGAGTAGTTAATTGGCGTGCATGTGCGGTGTGCCTACCTTACTGATGTCTCACTGCTCCCAATTCCACCACCAGACTACCGCTAGAAATTAATAGAAAGAAACACCAATTTATTAAGTTCCTTTATTTCTTTTTATATTAGTTCTTTCTGATACTTCCAGATTGGAGCCATTTACTTGTGGTCAGTCGTGTACAACGTTGTCCGAGTTTCCTCAGCAAAGGTCAACAAAGAAGTTAACGGAGATGATTCAACTAGAGTTATGAAGTCTACTGGCACAGGAGGCATGCCATCGCCAACCTTACCTGATCAACAGAATTACACCGAACCTCTTCTTCCTTCTAAAAATTGCTCCATCTCTGTGTGTACACATGAATTGTCGTTTTCATGCGCCAAATCAAAGGGAACTGTCAAGGTTACTTGCTAGCTCCTATCTATCTATCTGTCTATCTATCTATCTATCTATCTATCTTTATATTCTCTAGCGTTATCCGTTTCTATCGTTAAGATGCTTTTTTTCTTTTTCTTTTTTGGCTCATCATTCTCCATATATATATAGTCACTGATAATGATATCAAATCCTACGTAATCTGTTCATGAAACCAATTACAATGTTCTCTTACCACCCAACCATGTTTGAAATCTATTTTTCAAGATATGACAAGTGACGAGTGTGGATGCGGAATACATACATGCATTGACATGTATATATGTGCTAGAAAAATCACGGAATGGGGATAAAATTAACCGAAATATGTGATAGAAAAAACAGAGAATGCATAACCATGCATGTTGTTTACACCATGAACTTGACCATCAACTATGATATTATTCTTTTCTTGATAAACCAGTAAAAGAGAATTAGGAACAACTGTTGATACCATTACCAGAATGCATGCTAGAAATTTGAAAGTGATGCTATTTGAAGGTACCGAATCTTTTACATTCGGATGTATAATCTTGTACCAAAACATTCATGCAATACCTATTCATGCACTGCACGGCACTGAAAGAGAGTCGAATTTGAAATCCTACGACATGACAGACTACGGCACTCTGTTCATTTAATATCTGGAAGATCTCCCGTGCTGTACGTTGTCAGTTGAGGAGTTTCATTTTTATCTATCTGGATCACAATTTGATTTCTTGTAATATTTTGTTGCAGGTATCGGATTTCGACAAGATCTGGCAGTATTTAAGGATAATTTCTCGAAAACTCAATTTGAAGGCTATATTTGCACCTTCAACTACTGCTGCGGTATCTTATTGAACGCTTTATTAGTTCCAGTATATTTTCTGTAATCGCCTGTTCTTTCTAGTTGCAACTAATATAACAAACATAAATATTACTCAAGTAAGATATTCTCCTATATATCCGATTCTAGTCCATGCAATTCATGGCTCTAGCTAGCTAGGGACTACTTTGTTTCATTAGATCCGGAACATGGAGAAAAGGTTGACAAGTTGTTGATTGAATCTAGCAAGGAGGTAAATATAAGATAGCAACTTTCTTGGTTTGGAGTCACCTGTAAATAGCTATGATGACTAACGCTTTCCTTAGCTGAACAACTTTAATTTGATTTGATGCATATTGGCCATCATATATATACTTAGTTGTATGGGAAAAATAGTATTATATTTGATGTATACAATGATTTACTATTTCCTTGATATATCATGTGAAGGAATCTTGTGACTCGCTGACTTCCTGGCGTTGTTGTTTCCTTGCGCAGTTTATTGGGTTCACTATAGGTCTAGTTCCCCAAATTCGAAATCTAATAATTAGTGGTAACGCTCCCTTCCATGTGGTTCAAGACTCTGCTTTGCTGTTGGGGTATGCGTTATCTATAACTTCCATCATTTACTAAGCTGATTATATTACATCATCATTATGAAAAATGTCAGTCTTGTCAAGCTTGTAGAAAAACCTTGTCTTGTTTGATTTGTATTTTGATGCTGTCAATCTCTAAATGCAGAATTTTTTCCCACTTAAATTTCATTTCTCGACCTTAACTCACTCCCTTCTTTTTCGCTTTGAACGTTTGATTTGCAGGGATGCAGCCATCCCGATCGTGACCCTGATAGTGGGAGGAAACCTTCTAAGAGGCAAGTGGTAGTTCGATCACATGATGATATATTATAGTTGTATTGTGTTGGTCAACCATATCCATATTCGTACCAATCGACCCGCATATATGCATGTTAGTCTGTTTGTAGGACTGGTCCCAATTTAACTTGAATTTTTGAGTGATACTGATCAGGTTTGAAAGGACCAGCTGGTATTTGCATGTCACTGGTAATTGGAGTAATTGCTGTTCGGTATGTTTTGCTCCCCTTGTTGGGCATTGTCATCATAAAGACTGCAGTCCGGTTTGGTTTGGTGCACTCCGATCCATTATATCAGTTCATTCTTCTGCTACACTACGCACTTCCACCAGCAATGAATATAGGTAGGTAGGGAAGCAGATCAGTTCAATTGGCTGGAGTTGATTTGATCTATATAAGTAATACAAAATTAATTTTGAACGAATATATTATTAAGAGGATAATTAGTGTGCAACCACATGCAGGCACAATTACCCAATTATTTAGAGCCGGAGAGAGCGAATGCTCTGTGATAATGCTGTGGACATACGGGTTAGCCTCAATTTCACTTACGCTCTGGTCGACTGCGTTCCTATGGTTAGTGAGTTGATTAAATTGGTAGTTGTTCTCAAAGTACCCAATTATTTTGGAGTTGTAAGCTTGTTATTGCTACCTAGCTAATTACATTTGCTTGAAATCTGCGACGTATCGTTATCTTTACGACTTATTATGACTATCTATCCTCCAATTCTGATGCCAAACTCCAAGCTCTATCCTAAACAGTGGCGTCTTTTATGCATTTAATACATGTTATTTCTACTTTAATGTTTCATTAGAAAATAAACTAAAATGGTAAAAATATTGTAGAGATTGCATTCCATTTTAACTCCTATTGAAAATATGGACAAATCCATCTTTATATGTTAGATGAAAGAGCAAAATAATCCTACAATTAAACTCCTCCACAGCAAAATAATCCTACAATTAAACTCCTCCACAACCCTTAAATGGTAGGATAAACGTATTTTAGCACACTCGAATCATATCTTCCTGCATTGATAACAATGTCAAAATCGATCAAGGTAAGGCTCAATTAATTTTATAATTAAATGTTTATTTTGATATTTTATATATAAAGTATAATAACTAATGCTTGACCTTTACGTTTTTATTTAAATTAGTCCTTTTAACTTTACTCTTTTATTTGAGTAAATTGGTGTTTTATACATGATCAACAACTCCGAAAAAATACAGTTCAATCAAAATGGTTATTTACATTTTAGTCCATTATTTTATTTTTTGTTTTTCATAAAATTTTTAGTTTAACTTTTCAGAAACACCGAGTTTATATATTAAATAAAAAATGAATTTATTATTTTCTACAGAATAAATATATGAAATTTATTTTCCTATAACTTTAAAAAAATTCTATATGATAATTAAAGACATTTTTATCATAAAATTAGTATTAAATTATAAAAATAAATATCACATGAATAATATTAAAATTCATTAGTAAAATAATTATTTAATATGTAATTTTAATAAAATTTAATTAATTATTAATTGTATAAATATCAAATAAATTGAATTTTTTATTATATGCATAGATTTTAATTAAAATAATAAATAATCTAAATTGATTATATAATTAATTAAAATATTTATAATGAAATATCAGAAGATATATTTTAATATTTTATTAAAGAAAAATAAAATAAATACAAAATTTATTATTATATGTTCTATTTCTATGCATTTAGCTTTCAATTGGAGGAGTTTCATTATAGACGACCTCTTAGCAAGGTGGAGGTATGTATAACAAATCTATCCATTTGGGTAATGGATAAATATCTTTGAATAATTGTATTGTTTGCATGCTTTTGGTTCCATTTGGTGATGTATAAAATATCTTTGAATAATTGGAGCTTTTTCTAGTATGAATGATGTATAACAAATACATTTATTTGATTTTTGAAGCATGGACGGCAGCGGCAAAAAATGGAAATGAATTTGTTTTCTATTGGCCGTTAAACAATTTTTTACTTACATCCCATTTTCTATCTATATAATCTATAATTTTTCCATATTATATATAAAAATAAATATTTTTTTTTAGGAAATTGGATTTTTAATTTGTTTAAATATACTTTTGCTAGTTTTTTTTACAAGCTTATTTAAATTTTTATATACTATATCAATTCTAAAAAATTTGAAATATAACTTTTTGCATGTATTTTTTCTTTTTTTCTTATTGTTTTCGTATTGTATTATATATTACTTTGAGTATTATCTTTCATGTTTTATTGTTTCATATAACCATATAGTCTAAAAAGTTACCAAATTATAATTCATCCCAAAATATTTCTAAATAATTTTATTAGGAAATTTGTTATTTACGTTATAATTAAGTTATTTAAGTCAAGTAATTGAATAAAATATTTCTCTATATTCACATCCTTTTCATTTTGTTTTAATAATTAAATCATGGATAGTGTATTTATTTTCTCAATCAAATATGAAAAGGTTTTTTTTTAACGTGCCACGGTGTACGAACGTTGAGCAGAGAATCAACATAAAATTATCAAAATTTAAAGCGGCTTATCCGTAAATGTGACAAGCTAATTGAAATATTTATATTACAACTAAAGTTGTCCATTGTTCGGGTTGGGCCCTAACAAAATTTTAGGCTCAATTGATAGGCTCGGGTTTGGCCCAAAATATAGCCCTAAATTATTGCACAAGTCTAGTCTGAACAAAAATGCTAAAACTCGAGCTCGACCCAGTTCAACCATATTAATTTAAAAAAAAATCATATAATTTTTTAAACAAAATACAATACACTAAAAATATTAAAATAAATGTTTACCAACAATTTTAAAAAAAAAATTTAAAAAGTCTTTATACTTAAATAACACTAAGATAAATGCAACTTAATAAGCAAATGGTTCTAAATTAATAGCAAAATTTACAATAAAGCAAGTGTTACAAAATATTCAAATATTAACAACAAAATAGTAATAACATAATTGTGAAATGATAACAAAACAACGGCAAAAAGTGGAAAATAGCAACAAAACTATGAAAAAAATAACAGCAAAACAACAAGTTTTTTTTTTTGCAAATTTGAGCCAAGTCAGGCAAGGCCTTGGCTAAAAAAAACTTACTTGAGGCTCGACCCGTTTTCTAAATTAGTCTTATTTTTTTGTCCAATCCCATTTTTTTACTTATATTTTTGCTCAAACTCTTCCATTTTTCGGGCGAACCAGCTTGACCTATAGATAACTTTAGTTACAACGAAATATGAAGTATTCCATGGTCCCACTGCAACAATTAAATAAAGTAAATTATTATGTAACATAAAATAATTATAATTATGCAAAATTTTAATACATAGAAGCATAAATTTGCATACTTTACTAAATCATGCCCATTTTCTCAATATAAACAAAATTCACCCAATTAAATATCAAATATTCGATATTAACATAATTTTTTCAGTAAAAAAGGTGCCAAAAATAACTATAAAAAATCTATATAATTTAAAGTTTAGAGATAGAAGCTCAAATGGTTAAAACGTCACTTCTTCCCCTTTTTAGCACAGGATTGATGAGTTTATCTGAATTATCAATATTCTGTATTACTAATTAATTGTGATTTATTCTATAATTTGATATTTTGCATGACTTGTCTTGTTTGCATTGGTTTCATTATGAGAGAACTCACACTGAGCTTCATAGCTCACTCCTCCTTTTATTTCCATATTTACAGATAACTCACCAGGTTAGGATGTAGACGCAACATACAGAGGGCTCAAAAACATTTCATTTTTATGAAAGTATTATTAGGCTTATTTTTATGATATCTATTATTTTGGAATTGTACTATTTTATTTATGTTGTGGCATGAGACTTGTAATTAGGATTTAAAAATTGGTTTTTATTTGACTAATGTATGAAATATAGTTTTATTAAAACCAAGTAAAAATTACTTTTTTGGTACCAAATTAAAAATAAAAATTGTGAATAATAAATACATGAAAAATTAACTAAACTTTTATTAAAGAAGTCATGGTTACTTAGGAAAGTTAAACTTAAACGTTTTGTTTATAACTCACCAACTTGTTTGAATATAGACTAAATTTTCTTCTAAAAAAAATAAATGTTTTAGATTGACTATTTTATAAACTTCGATTGTACTAGGTTCTCTCAGTGGTCGATGCAATTTCTTGAATTTGAGTCTAACGTCTAAGTTGGGTTGGGGAGGCTACAAACTCTAAGTTATTTCCGAGTAAATAGAAAGATTATTATTTTATATCATGATATATTAGTAAGATATAAATAACGTTAAATTATATGTCCTATCACGTGAGTTTCTTCAAATGAATAAATTCTAAAGAGTTTATGAAAATAACGAAAAAATTGACACTTATTTATAGGGTGTGAGCTATGAGAGTATCTTCTAATTAACATAGGATTAAAAATAATTTTTAATTTCTTAAAGTATATCTAAAAGTTTGTATCCTTTTAGTTTATTAAATTATTTTTAAATAAAAAATTATATTGAAGACATAATAATTTTTTATTTAAGAAAAAGTAATACTAAATGATTGGATTTTAAGTTTACTCGTAAATCATTATGAGCTAATGAGTTAACCATGATAACTGCGTAGGTGCAAATGTTAGGAAAATTGGTTGGGAAAGTTGGAAGTAATTTCCAAATCAATAAAATAATATTATTTTCATCTTTCATATAATATAATATATTATATATATAATAATTTTAAACTATAAAATCAAATGAAGAAATTCAAAAAAGCTATAAAGAAAGACTTTTCATATTATATATATTATTACATATCAATAATATGTTAATAACTTTAAACTATAAAAATTTTCTCATAAAATTATTTAAATGAAGAAACTCTAAAAAATTATGAAAATAATAAAGAAGTTAACAACTATTTATAGGATAAGTGTGACTTATGAGAATGTTTTCTAGTTGATTTGAGATTAAAATTAAATTTTACATTTGTTAACATGTATTTATTCTATTAATTTATTTGTAAAATAAAAAAAAATTATTGAGGATAAATGGCATAATAAATTTTTTTTTTAAGGAAAAGGATAATGGGGTAAAAATTATTATTTTTGTAATATAATTAATATATATGGTTTAAATATGAATAAGCATTATTCACCAAAACAAATGAATAAAGGTTAATATTAGGGATATTAATATGGAAATACCGTTTTAAATTTGGTTTAAATTTGGGAAAATTTTAACGCTGACAAATGTCAAAAGTCTGTAATGTGAATTTAATTTTTTTAACTACTTTTAGGAAGTTAAAAGTTTTTTTTTTCAAAATTATCTTTAATTTATTTCTTTATTCTATAATATAATTAAATGATTTAATAATTCAATAATCGTTTCCCTGAAAACAAACTATTCTAAAATTAGAAAATGTATTATGCTAATTTCATCCCAATTAGATAAATCGATTTTGAATTTAATTTGATTATTTGATAAAATTTGAATTTACTTTTAAGTAATAATGTTGCTATGTGATTCTAAATTAGAAAAAATAATTAAAAATAAATATAAATAATTTTTAATATTAAAACTAAAAGTTTTGAATTTATTGTTTTAACATTAAATTTAAAAGTTAATAGTTAATTTAATGATTTAAATACATTGAAACCATAATTAACATGGTGGTACACATCTAAATTGGATTAAACTGAAATTTAAGATATTTATATAAAATTTTAAAGTAATCCGATTTCACTTTTATTATAATTTAAATTATTCCATTTAATTAATGAGCAATATTTTATTGTTTTAAATTAAGAATAAAAACACAAAAAAATTGTAGTATACAAAGATATGTTAGCATAAAGCAAAAAGATATGAAACATTTTGTTATTATAAAGCAAAGAGGTATGAAATATTTATTTTATAACTAAAATAATAATATTATTTAATACATTGATAATATCATTAAGATTAAAAATACTAGAACTGAATAATAAAAAATATAAATTTGCAATACATTCATCTTTGTTATTATAAAGCAATGAAACATTTATTTTATAAATAAAAATAAAATAAAAATATTTAATATGTAGATAATTTCATTAATTTTTAAAAATATTAAAACTGAATAAAAAAAGTATAATTGCAATACATTCATCTTTTAAATATATATATAAATACTTAATTATGATTTTTATTTTGACTATTATATGTTAATGATGATTATCAAATAAAAATAATTTATTAAACAAAATACATTCATTTGAATTTTGATTTTTTGAAATCCGGACGGCAGCGGCAAAGATGAAAATGAGTTGTGTTTCTACAATACACTCATTCAAAGTGGTTGATGGTTATGATATTTACGGCCGTATTTATTTAGTTATTTATTCATTTATTCATTTATTTTATATATTATTGTCCATTTATAACACTCTCGTGACTCTCACCATTGTCTTCCCTTTTCGTTTTTCCATTTCCTTCAGCTTCGGCCACCCCCGCTCAGGCCCAGCTCAATACTCACCCATAGATCTCTCTTAACTGTTTTCTGCGCCTTGGCCCTTGGGTTGCAATGCAGTGCCATTGCCAGGTACCCTCCTTTATATTCTCTCTACTCCACCCATTTTTATCACTTCGATGATTCTGATTTCTGTCATCTATCCTCCTTTCTTTTTCAATCTCTTAGCAAATTTGCGTGATCGATCCAAGAATTCTTTGCCCTGTTTAAACAATAAAATTAGTGCAGTAGCAATTTGCAGATTGCCCCTATTATCACCCCCATTTCTATGCACTTCTTTTGAGTTGATCTCCGTTTTTGTTTTTGTTTTATCTTTTAATTCTTTTTCTCGCTGTTCTCGTTTTACTGTAGACTGTAGTTGATTTGGGTAAATATTATGGTTAGGCTTGAGTAGTGCAATCCCTACTCAGAAATCAACATTTTCCTGTAGTCCTTATATAATTGAGGGGCAGAAAGGAACGAGCAGAGCATCCTTGGTTTTAGTCTTGCAGATTCCCGTCAAATGCCCATTGACACGCTGCCCTCCATGACCCAAAGTATGAGAGCAAGTAGGTCTTCCTTTAGCTCTAGCAATGGGCATGAAGAAGTTCCTTTTCACAGTGCTGCTTCTGTTTCAAATGGGGACGATTACGATAGTGATGGCTCCAGCTTTGCACCTTCGTAAGTTCCCCTCATATATACCTCTCTCTTTAGTATTTTATACCGAACTGTATTTTAGAATTGAGCCATTTCTGGGGTTAGCTTGTGACCTTTTATATCTTCCATATTTGTCGTATCAGTTTATCTTATACTTCATTTCACACATGAAAGTAAGTCGCCAACTTCAACAACATGTTGTATTTATTTCTCTGCTCCCCACTAACTTCTACTCCCTTGAGAACTGAAAGGAGGAAGAATCAGAGATATTCCTTTGTTGTTTACCACACACTCGTACATAATTATATGTGTATTCTTCGCTTATTGAGAATATTTTTATTTTCCCCTTCTAACTGTTTGCATTCTGTTTCTTGTTTAAAACAGTACACCAAGTGCATTGTCCATGGCAGTTCCTGCAGAACTTGCTGGTGCAATACCCTTGATTGATAGGTTTCAGGTGGGCAACTACATCTTCTAGCTTTAAGCATTTTCTGCAAATGAAAAGGCATCACCTTCTTTTGATTATGCTTGAAAAACATGACCAGAATTCATGTCAGGATTATAATTCATTTTGGATAAGTGCTTCTTGAAATTCTGATTTAATGTCAATTGCATAGGTGGAAGCATTCTTAAGAATGATGCAGAAACAGATTAATTCTTCTGGAAAGCGTAGTTTTTTCTCTAAAAAGTCTGTAGGCACTCAAGTTAGAGAAAAGTTCACATTCGAGGATATGTTGTGTTTCCAAAAGGTAATAATTCGCTCTTTTTCAGCAGAATATTTCTGTAGACCAAGGGGAACATCTAAGTTAAAGGAATTTGCTATTACAGGATCCTATTCCAACTTCACTACTTAAAATTAATAGTGACCTGGTAAGCCGAGCAACGAAAATGTTCCATATGATTTTGAAGTACATGGGAGTTGATTCATCTGAACGAGTAACTTCAGTAGGCTTTGATGAACGGGTTGAGCTTGTTTTGAAACTATATAAGCAAACTTTGAAGCGTGCAGAGCTTCGAGATGAATTATTTGTTCAGATTTCCAAACAAACAAGGAACAATCCTGATAGGTATCCTTATCCTTTCTAAGATATTCCTTTCTCTGTATGTGCCTTCCTTTTGGCTTGCTTGATGCCAGCTATCATCATCGGTTTGGTTGTTCCAGGCAAAACTTGATCAAAGCATGGGAACTGATGTATTTATGTGCATCTTCCATGCCTCCTAGCAAAGACATTGGTGGATATTTATCTGAGTATGTTCACAATGTCGCCCACAGTGCCAATGATTCTGAGGTCCAAACACTTGCATTAAATACGTTAAATGCTTTGAAGCGGTCTGTCAAAGCTGGCCCCCGCAATACAATACCAGGACGGGAAGAAATTGAAGCCATTTTAACTAATCGAAAGCTGACAACTATTGTGTTTTTCTTGGATGAAACTTTTGAAGAAATAACATATGACATGACTACAACTGTGTCTGATGCTGTTGAGGTACTCATGTCCGTATTATAACATTTTTCGGTCAACCCTTTATTGCGTGTAGAGGTACTAAAGTCCCTATCATCAGTATAGGTGTAATTTTGTTATAGGAAAATAAATTATCACATTTTCACTCGACTCCTATTGTGTATAAAGGCCAAGACTATGCTGTCATCCTCTGAATACATTACTTAAACTCAGGACAAATAGATATGCTTTATTATAGAATATTTATTGAGCTAAAGAGTGATAAAGATGAAAAAGAACTCATTTTCTTTCTATTTTTAGTGGAAATGGAATTCATTTTAATTGTTTTACAAATTAAAGACAAGTACATTGCTGTTTTTTTTGTACAGTGGTTGGAATGAGCGTTGTGTTTCTACTAGCTGATGGAATAAACTGAATCTGTTTGGTTAAGGTTTAGTTGTATGAATTTTATGGTTGGATGGGAGGTTCACTTACTAAATCTTGCTACCTGTGCATTTGCCCTACTTAGAATTTAGATTTAAGTTGATGAATGATATGGTAATCTCTTGCTGGCTGCATTGAATCCGTGAAACTTAAATTGTGTTTTATTCCTTGGATTGCTGGTAATTTTCTTAAGCAGGTTTCTTGAGCTGATGTGGTTGATGGGAATGGTTTCTTTTTTTCTTTTCAGGAGCTAGCAAATATAATTAAACTATCAGCTTATTCTAGCTTCAGCCTGTTTGAATGTCGTAAAGTTGTTAATGGTTCCAAGTCTGCTGATCTTGGGAATGGTATCTATTCTACTTCTTGATAATTTTTCTACATAAAGATTAGTTGACATTATCATCTAATGCTTACCTACTGCCGCATAGAGGAATACATTGGGTTAGATGATAATAAGTATATTGGTGACCTGCTGGCGGAAATCAAGGCAGCCAAGGAACGAAGTAAAGGGGAAATATTACAATGTAAACTCATATTTAAAAAGAAGCTCTTTCGGGAGTCCGATGAAGCTGTGACGGATCCAATGTTTGTACAACTTTCCTATTTTCAAGTATGTAATCTGGTTTGAATTGTCCTCGACAGCTTTAACAAAATTGGTGTATATTTAACTTTTATGCTTTATGCAGTTACAACATGATTACATTTTGGGCAATTATCCTGTTGGAAGAGATGATGCTGTGCAGTTGTCTGCATTACAGATCTTGGCTGAGATTGGGTTTGTTTGTAGCCCTGAATCGTGCACGTAAGTTTTCTTATGTGGGCTTCTTTTTGTTTAACATTTTGACCTTCCAATGATTCATAACTTTTTGATCTCTTAATGTTTTTGGTTTCATAAACATTGGAGAACTTTTGTTTTTTTTTTTTGAGTGGATTTGAGTTATAGAAAATTTTGCTGATTAATGTAAATATCATCTTAGTGACTGGAATACTCTCCTAGAAAGATTCCTTCCTAGACAAATTGCACTTACTCGAGCAAGACGAGAATGGGAATTGGATATTCTTTCTCGTTACCGTTCCATGGTCAGAATCTCAAATTTTAAATTCTTATTCATGATTTTATTTAGTTTTCAAATCCATGTTGCTGTGGAAAAAATTTGGTCTGATTATAAATTATTCTGTCAAATCATCAAGGAACATCTTACAAAAGATGATGCAAGACAACAATTTCTTCGAATATTGAGGACACTTCCTTATGGGAGTTCAATTTTCTTCAGTGTTCGCAAAATTGATGATCCAATTGGACTTTTGCCTGGACGGATAGTTTTGGGTATCAACAAGCGTGGGGTAAGTTTTGACATTTAAAAAAAAAGAACTTTTTTCAGAAATTCAAAAAGTTCAGTTGTTTCTGTTATTACAATTCAATTTTCTATAGCAAAACATTAATCGATTCCCTCATTCATGTAGGTTCACTTTTTCCGTCCTGTTCCCAAGGAGTATTTACATTCAGCTGAATTAAGAGACATAATGCAGTTTGGCAGCAGCAATACTGCTGTATTTTTCAAGATGCGAGTTGCTGGTGTTCTTCACATATTTCAGTTTGAAACTAAACAGGTTTAGACAACTCTTTCATCTTCCTCCTGTGTATTTCTTTTCTGTTTTTAGACAAATTCAATTAATATTCCATCAACTAGATTAATAATATGTGGTCCAAGTCTTTAAGTAGGCACTATAATGGTTAAATCTTGAGGTGTTGAACTTGTAGATCTTAGGTTCAAACTTAGGGTGGTTATGAGTTTAGAGATGAGTATCACTCATTTTGTATTTTTGCAAAGAAATGTGAAATAGGAGGTTCTAAGACACGTTCATCTTTTATTTTTAGTTTTATATTTTTTGGTGAAAAGTGAATCTTTTTATTTTGTGCAGGGGGAAGAAATCTGTGTTGCTCTTCAAACACACATAAATGATGTCATGTTACGTCGTTACTCAAAAGCTCGATCTGTTGCTAATGGCTCTGTAAATGGAGATGTTTCTAACAATTTTAAGCCTCCTAGTCTAGAAGTGTATGAGAAGCGTGTTCAGGATTTATCAAAAGCTGTTGAAGAATCTCAAAAGAACACTAATCAAGTAAGCTTGAAAAGAGAATTATTAATTGATATTGATTCCATATTTTCCTCATCACATTCTGTAGTGCTTATTACATCTTTCTTTTTCTTGCAAACTTCATTGGAATTAATGAGTTACGTACTTGAATTTAGTTGTTGGGAGAATTGCATGAGAAGCAAAAGCAGGAGTTGAAAACACAAGAAGAATTGGAGTGTCTTAAAAATGCCTTGAGGAAAGAGAAGGAAGACTTAATGGAGGTTATGTTGGACCGTGATAGAATTAGATCATTATGTGAAGAAAAGGATACTGCTCTTCAGGCTAGTCTTATATTTAATCTTTAAAACTGGTGTTTAATTATTGTTATATTTTTTTCTTGTACCTTACATGCTTTTACATTTGAATATTGTAGGCTGCTCTGTTAGAGAAGAAGACGGTGGAAGTTAGGTTGGCTAAGTTAGGTAATCTAGCTTTAGAGAACAATGCCAAAGGGAACATGGCTGTAACAGTAAATGAGGTAGGACTTGTACAGAGAAGTATGGTGCCAGTAAATAACTCTCTTTCTCATCTTTTTGATTTTACATGTGATAATTATATATTTGTTTACTTGGTTTGTAATTGATGAACCCTTTTTCACTACGCTTTATTTTACAGCCGCTGCACAAGCTCCAAGACAAATTGAAACTTCGTAATGAGGAGTTGCATATGGCTGTGGAAAAGACAAAAAGACTAACAAATGAGAAGGTCATTTTGGAACAGAGAATTACTGAACTAGAAAGGAAGAAAGATGAAGAGGTAGTATTGTATGAGTAGGAATAAGCGGTTGATTTTACATAGTAATGGGATTCGTGAATTGACTATTGAGTGGTGCTCAAAATGTAGGTGAAAATTCTGAAGAAGAGCTATGAGCAAGAATGCAGATCCTTAAAGTTTCAGATGTCTGAACTTGGAATGAAGTTGGAAAGGGTTACCAATGAGTTGGCTGTTTCAGAGTCAACCCTTGCAGTTAGAAATGCAGATTTTTCTGCCCTGCAGAATAACTTAAAAGAATTAGAGGAACTGAGGGAAATGAGAGAGGTACATGTCCTTTTTAGTCTTAGAATATTTCCTATGTGAGTGGGAGTTGGATATAAATTTGCCAAAATCCTAGAAGGAAATGTAAAATTTATATCCTCATGGCACAGAATTTCATTTATTGAATGCATTTCTACCCGTTAAGTTTTGTTTTACTTTCAGGATATTGATAGAAAGAATGAGCAAACTGCTGCCATCTTGAAGATGCAAGGGGCTCAACTTGCTGAATTAGAAGTGCTTTATAAGGAAGAACAAATTTTAAGAAAGCGATATTTTAATACTATAGAAGGTTGGAATGAACTGATAAATTCTTCAGTTAATTTTGAAATTATCAAGTTGAAGCTGTTTTAGGACATTGTATGTCACAATATATGGCACATAGCTCCAGTCTATTTTATTTTAAATGATAAATACATGATTAACCATTGTTTAAACTACAGACATGAAAGGCAAGGTTAGAGTGTTTTGCCGCTTAAGGCCTTTAAATGAGAAAGAGATGCTTGAAAAGGAAAGAAAAGTGCTAATGGGCTTGGATGAATTCACTGTCGAACATCCATGGAAGGATGATAAAGCAAAACAACACATGTATGATCGTGTCTTTGATGACAGTGCCACCCAAGAAGATATCTTTGAGGATACAAGGGTAAGCTACTGGTTAGTTTATTTTAAACTAACTAGTCATATGACATTTAAATTTTGTAGTTGTTTTAAGTTACTATATCTCCTTCAGCCTTTCCTTTCATGGTTTGATGCAGTACTTGGTTCAATCAGCTGTAGATGGGTACAATGTCTGCATATTTGCTTATGGTCAAACTGGTTCTGGAAAGACATTTACAATATATGGATCAGATAACAATCCTGGATTGACACCTCGAGCTATTGCAGAACTTTTCAAAATTTTAAGGCGTGATAGCAACAAATTCTCATTTTCATTGAAGGTAATTATTTTGATTGTATATTGATATGCATATTGCATAACAGTTTTTCTTTTCCCAAATAATTTGGGTACTAAACATGTAATTCGCAAGCCTTTGTACTTGCTCTTATGAGTGTGGATGACTTATCTGAATCTGATATTATATTCAATCCATATAGTTTAAAACTGTAAGGTTGATCTCACAATTCTTTCAAGGCGACAAGATCTTTTGTTTGTCCTAAATTGACAATGATCCTGCTAATAAATTTTGAAAATCAAATTTTGTATCCTATCTCCTAACTATTAACATTCATCATGACATGACAGGCATATATGGTGGAGTTGTACCAGGATACACTTGTAGACTTGTTATTACCAAAGAATGCTAAGCGTCTGAAGCTTGATATAAAGAAAGACTCGAAGGTATTATTGCTTAAAGTGGATAGGTTGTGGGTTTTAATTTTAGTGATAATGCTTATTGAAAAATTTATTTATCTTATTCAATTTTTTTGCTATATTATATTCTCCGATTATTGGGTCTCTAGCTTAGTGTAAACATGTGCTTAATATGATGTCTGTTTTATAATTTTCAGGGCATGGTTGCTGTAGAAAATGCAACGGTTATTCCTATCTCTACTTTTGAGGAGTTAAAAAGCATTATTCAGAGAGGATCAGAACGAAGGCACATTTCTGGGACACAGATGAATGAGGAAAGTTCAAGATCTCATCTAATACTTTCAGTTGTCATTGAGAGTACCAATCTTCAAACGCAGTCTGTTGCCAGGGGAAAGGTATAACAACTTTTTTAGTATATAATGAGTTGACACCTATTTGAATTATACGAAGTAATATGTACCTTGCCTAGTTTAAGTTTTTCGGTATTGACACTAGTAACAACTCTTTTTTCATTTTTCAAATAAAAAAAAAGAACACCCCCTCCCCCCCCCCCCAAAAAAAAAAAAAAAACATTTGCACTTGCATGATTGTAAATACAGTATAATCTAATGATCTGATGTGCAGCTAAGTTTTGTGGACCTTGCTGGTTCTGAGAGAGTGAAAAAGTCTGGTTCTGTCGGTGATCAACTTAAAGAAGCACAGAGTATCAACAAGTCACTTTCTGCTCTTGGGGATGTCATTAGTGCTTTATCTTCTGGCAGCCAACATATTCCTTACAGGAATCACAAGCTAACAATGTTAATGAGCGATTCACTCGGTGGTAATGCGAAAACACTCATGTTTGTTAATGTCTCTCCAGCTGAATCAAATTTGGATGAGACCTACAACTCTCTAACGTATGATTTCTTTACAACTCTACATAAAAGTACTTGAGTTTCCAAGTATTTCTATGATATTTATACTGAAATAGTTAACATACAACTGCGTGGTTCAAAATTAGAGAATATTCACTTGTTTGGATACGTTTGTTAAGAGTAGTTACTGTTTGAGATGATTATACTATTGAGTTTCTTTTGGAAGTGTAAGATTTTCTTACTGGATGTTCAGTATGAGCTTTGCGCACAAATTTCTGGTCTACATACATGTCCGTTTTTCAATTGGAGGGTCAAAGTTTAGTTTATGTTTTACTACGGGTAGGTTGAAATAATATTGTTAGCAAGTTGTTCTAATTATACCAGTGGTGAACTTGATTCAAATGATTTTCTTTGTCGAATCTGATATTATAAATGCATATGTACTTGGGATAATTAAATTGGCTATATTGCTGTTAAGGATAGTGTGCCTTTTCCAAGTCTGTAATGTCATCTTTATTTATTTTTGTTTTCCTTGTTACTTTAGATATGCATCAAGAGTTCGGTCCATTGTGAATGATGCAAGCAAAAACATTAGCTCAAAAGAGGTGGTTCGATTGAAAAAGTTGGTTGCATATTGGAAGGAGCAAGCTGGTAGGAGGGGAGATGAGGAGGATTATGAAGATATTCAAGAGGAGCAAACAAGAAAAGACAGGACAGATGGTCGTCACTCAATGTAGAGTCCATGCCTTGTGAATTGGATTAAACTAGAATCTTCTTAAATACAATATTTGAATTTGTTGTACAAGAGCTTGGCATTGAATTTGATTAGCAACATCTGTTCACTAACTGTTACCTTTCTATATTTGTAGATGGATCAAAAGAGTTTTCTTGGTAGCTTTGTATTTGAACTATATATGTATTTAGTCTAAATACAACTTAATTAAACATAAATTCGCAAGATTAACGCGTATATTTTTGATCTAATATTTAAATAAGCCCATTTTCATACATGAAATGCGGTGTACTTAATTTCCATCAATAATTTTAATGGCTCCCATCCAAAAATTTGGCACCTCCCCCTACTGTAGGAGGGGGGATGGTGGGGAAGATGGGGAGGGGGAGGGGGAGGGGGAGAGCGAGAGAGAACCAGAGTAGGGGAGGGATGGTGGCGAATGGTGGCGAAGAGGGAAAACAGTGATAGGGGATAAAAAATGGTAGTTCCATTAAGTATGTTAAGTATGTAATGGAAAATGGTAGTTTTGTTATGTTTGTAAAGGAAAATGGTTGGTGGAGATTATTTTGTTATATTTCAAAAGTTGATTTAATTGAAATTTGAGGGACTGTTTTATATATTTAATTAAATTGATGACATAATATTCATCAAAATAATAAAATAAGATTAAAAAGTTGAAGAGAGTATAAAGTGGTGGATATTAATTTTGAAATACTTTATTATACCTCATGTTTGCTCAATTTATTTGCCTTTGGATATGATGATGATTGTCAAGTGTTTTTACTGGCTTTGCTGGTAACAGTTGGTTTTCTTGAATTCGTATTTATATGATTATTTAAATTTCTGACTGAATTAGTTTCACAAGTGAATCGGGAGAAATTGTGGAAGTATTTTTCCTTAATTAAAATAAATTAGCACTGTCTTTCGCTCTGGGCTTCTCTCGCTCGCTCTCTGCATTCTTTCAAAGCTCACATATCCTTTATCTTGAAGCTCAAATCATTCCTCGACAAAAGGTATTCTGATCTCATCTAATTGGTCTCCTTTTGATTCTTATAGTCATAGTATTTGATTGATAGGCTAATTACCCCAAAGATCGTGCCTTTCAGTTTAATTTGTTTTCTTGAATCTGTTATATATCTTCATCTTTATAAAAGGGTTTTCGGGTTTTCCTTTTTTGTTTAACTGGTTTATATATATATATATTTCCTTTTTCTTTCTAATCAATGCCTTGTTTGATTTTAGATGTAAAGAACTATGTATATGCTTTCAATCTTTAAGAGAATTGTCTTTTCAGTGATGGGTTTGTTTGCTTACTCGCTTTAGTTTTATAACTCGGGAATTGCTTGAAACTTGTTATTATAATATTGAAAAGTTCAGCAGTGAGCATTCTTATAGAAATTATTAAATTACTGTTAACACAAACATTACTTGGACTAATAAACTAGCTTTATGGTTAAAAGGGTGTGTTCCTTACATCTCTAAGTGTTCTTGTTTTCTTTATGTGAGTTCAAAGTTGTTTGGAGAATCCCATGTCTTCCAAGAGGGCACCTTACCTGCAAAAAAATGGTTTGTCATTTTCCGTTAACAAGCAACTGGTTTTCTCGGACTTTGTGTAATTCATATTTTAAGCAGCTTTTGGAAGATGCTGCTTCCTTTTTGCAGTAAGTGATTTAAGTAACATTGAATTCTATTGAATTAGCTTAGCAGTCAGAACTGCATGATAAATAAATCTACTTAATCGATAGGCTGTCTACATTTGCCAAGCAGGGAGGGCTGCTGCCAAGGAGAAGGAACTAACAAATTGAGGCCACTTTTTCTTTTTAAGCCATAGGTTAATGACTTGGTTTTTCATAGTATTAGCTTACATGAATTTGATTCTTTGAACAATCTTCTTTTGATGTTTTGGGTTTAATTCAAATTTGTGCCAAGTGGATTAATGGTTGATGTGGAGGTTTGATTAGGACTATGTGAAAAAGTTTATGTTCTAATTTTCTGGACTATCAGGTTTTAGGTATGTTAGGGGAAGCGTACTCTCTGTTTACTGGTAAGTTTAACAGGATAACCTTAATCTTGAGTGTTAAATGAGGTCGATTTCATTTTCTACAGTTTATAAATATGTAAGGTCAGCGAATAGCTGTTTTAAATTACTTGAACTTTTATTAGGTTCTTTCTTGTTTTTCATTTATTGTTCATATGTTTTTCTCTTTCAAGAAAGAGAGCATCATCTCATAAACACCCAAACCTTGTTTACTACACTCTAGTTAGTTTGATTTTTCAGCCCTTAAGTTGTTTCTGGATCACCTGTACTGATAGAAGAAACGCTTGGATGTGATCAGGCATAATGACCAAGAGTTAAAGCTGTCTTATGATTTGTTGTCTGCTTGTGTATGCTAATTCTGGTTCTGGAACAAACACACCCTTCTCTTTAGGGTCATTTCTCTGTATTTCTTTTACTTGTTTGTTCCATTTCCTAGTTGTTTTGTCATTGAATTGAACTGAAGCTAGCTTTTTGTTCTGCTCTTATGTAAGTATCAATCCAGTTTGCCCTTCTTTACCATCGAAACCTTTATCACTCGATTTTTATTAAGTCCTTTTATTGGGAATCTTTATTTTGGCTTTTTATAAATATAAATAGTACTGATAGTAATGGAAAGGCCAAGACAAAGGCAGTTAATTTGGATTCAAGATTTGAAATGGGGAGAATGAAAATTTCAAATTAGGGTTTGTCATGTATAACTCTTATGTGCACAACAGATGGAAGAAAACAAGGAAGGATCCTCAAAATTGGAAGCCCAGGATGAGACTAGGAAGCGACCGTCCATTTTCATCATTGGATGTCCCAATGTTGGCAAGCGCACCCTGATCTCCCGTAACTCTCATTTCCTCTTCCAATTCAATTGTTCTTTACTGTTATCATCATTGTTTTTTAACTAAAAAAAATCTACCAAATACTACTGACTGTTATTTTGTTGGAAAAACATGAGTCATGGTTGCTATGCCTTTATCAAAAGTTCTGGATATTTGATCAGTTTTATTTTAAAAAAATGCAGGGCTTGCCACTGTGGAGTTCGAAGAAGAAGAAGAAGATAGCTCCCAAGTGGTTGTCCGTCGGTCTGAACGCATTCTTTATATTCACTTTTAACATGGTTGTTTGTTTTAGTTAATTATACAATGCACGGGCCTTTTTTTACCAATCTCTGATGACTGATAACTCTACCATCAACAGCTGGACTATGAATACCAAATACTACACTGCTGATGTTTCTCTGTGTATGGCTCATCTTCAAGATGGATTTTCAGCTCGAACCCTCCCTATATTTAACCATTCAACTGCCTTGGTCATGGTTTTTGATATGTCTAATGTAATCATCTTACTTTTCCGAGTTCTTGTTCAGTTCTTTCTATTTCTGTTGCAATAACTTTTGCGACATATTTATAACTCAAGTACTATTTCTATATAAACACACACATATATATTGTTCTATACCCTCACCTTCCTTTTTTGACTTTTTTTCTTTCTCTCTCTTGCAGTTGTCAACTCTTTCTGCTCTTTGGGATTGGGTATCTTACACTGATATCCAAAACTTTGAGATTTTACTCTGCATTGGAAACAAAGTTGATCGAATTCCAGGTCATCCTGTCCATGCTGAATACACAAAACGCCTACACAAACTTGATGATTCCTCTACTCATCCTTCATCTGACTTCACTCAATATGGAATTTCTGAAGCTGAAGGAAGCAGTCTATTGGGAAATGAAGACCCATCCTCCAACATTCGCAAGAAATGCTTGGAATGGTGCATTGACCACAACATTGAGTTCATTGAAGCCTGTGCTTCTAATGCTGAATTTGACAAATGTAAGCCCATGTTTAGCTTCTGCATCATCATATCCACTTCACTTTGTTTCTACACTGTCTATACACTGAATTACTGATATGGAATAACATGCTTTGATGTGACATTTCCAATATACGATCATGGTAAATTGTATTAATCATGACATCCTGCTCAGAAAAATGTATTTTGCCTAAAAAAAATAAAAAAAGATGTGCACATGTATAATTGTGAAGTTTTACTTGATATCTCCACCATGATCTAGCAAATTTTTACTTTCCTAATGGAAAGGGTATCAATGCTGTGACAATCAAAACTCACAATAATGAATGTTAAATAAAGGTTATGTACAGGTTGGATATTGGTATGCTTATTATTGCTAATGTGAAAAAGAAACTGGTCCTGGCAGGTTTGTCGGTTGATGGTGATTTACAAGGAGTTGAACGACTTTATGGTGCTATTTCTGCTCATATGTGGCCTGGAATGGTTCTGAAATCTGGTGATATGATAACTGAACCTTCACTACCTGAGAAAGAAGGTTATATGTGATACCTTGGTTTTTCTAATAAAAGTTCTTCCTGATTAATTAATTGCTAAGTGTCATTATTGTCCCTGTCCAGATTCATCGGAAGAAGAACCTGATTATCAGTTTGAATATGAAGTGCTATCTGCTGGTTCAGCTGAACTAGGGAATGACATGGTTGAAGAATGGGTTTCTGCAAGTCCAGCTAACACATTCCTGGATATAGCGAAATCAGTTGATGCGGGAAATTCTGTTACAGAGTGTGCTCCAGGGAACATAACCGTTACAGAGTGTGCTCCAGGGAACATAGCTGGATGCAAAAAAGAAGAGTCGCATGCTTTTCTGACATATTCTGGTTTAGGGGAGAAAATTGACAGAATGGAACCCAATGCTGAAGAAGCTGGTCTAGCTTCAGCTTCAGAAGTAGATGATGGCCCACATTATGATTTTGAGGATTTGGAACAGTTGATGTCTGAGATTGGAAATATTCGCAGCAACTTGAGGTTAATGCCTGATTTTCAAAGGAGGGAGATGGCCGCCAAGCTGGCTATTAAAATGGCTGCCATGTTTGGAGGTGACAGTGATGATGAAGACGAGATATGAGTTACTAATATGGGTATTACTCGATCATAAGAACTTTTAGATTGATCATGGTTCATTCCTTAATCCCGACTGTTGAGAATTTCGGAAGTCACTGACATGTAGCTTAAATACAAAGTTAACTAAAAAAAGGAGCCTTCATGGAAAATGTTTGGTTAATGTTTAGTTTTATACTCCATTAGCTACAGCTTGCCAATTCTTTTGACCGCCGCTTTCTATTTGCCTAGTTGGAGAAGGCCTGATGCTGCCAGTGCCAGCCAATATGTACGCAATGAATGAATCAGATGCAAGTATAACGCGTCTTTTTTTTTAGGGTAAATAAGTTAAAATTAACGAATTTTGTATTTTATTTAAAGTAATTTCATCAATATTTCCTACGATTTTGACATCAAAGAGTCTTGAGTCAAAAAACTTAATTACGGATAAATACATTAATTTATTTTACAAGTAACTTGACACTCATGTTGAGGTCTGTCAGTTAATAATTGCATAATAGTTATACAGATTCTAATAGATGATGAAAATTTAACATAATTAACAAAATTTTACATCTATAAATATTGAAATACTCTTAAAAAGTATATTCTAAAAACCAACTTTTCCATAAATTCAATTTTGATAAATAATAAAACATCCCACGACCACAATATTGTTATTTCATTTTTTTTGTACAAAGAAACCTAATTAATCTAATTTCCTAAACCTACCATGCATCAATCCTATTATTCTTCAAATTTCCTAAACTACAATCATAGTCTAAGGTGCTCTCGCTAATTTGACCCAACTTTATGCTAAATTATATTGTGTTGCCCAGCATAATGAAATCTTAATAATTTCTAAAAAAATTCCAAGAAAGACTCTTGAAAGACAAAAGAAATTTATATTCTTCCATATTAGTCATACTAGCAACCTAAAGAGGGTTGATCATGGGACCCCATTCCTTAATCTCCCTCATGAATTCCAATTTGTCTAAAATATTTTTTAGAAAAATTATGCTAGGTGATTCCTTCGTACGATGTTGAAATCAATAAATGAAATGTTTTACTAATCCAAATTAAAGAAATTCCATTAATCATTTGAAATCTTAATGACATAAGAATTTTCAATTTTTTTATTAAAAATAAAATTAGATAAAAAAAAGTATTATTGCTTCAAAAGAAGTTACATATATATTTAGATAAATACCGTTAACTAAGTAGATTAATTTCATTAGTTTTGTCTCGTAGCTAGCTGCCGTAACAAATATTTCTCATAGTGTTTGTGTTTGATTTTGCATCTAGTTGTAGTTGGCGTTGAAAGTAGAAGAAAATTCCAAATTGTGATGTAAGGGATTCCATCAGCACCAGATTATTATCATTATAATTGCAAATTGCAAGTAAAAGTTGTATTCCTGCTTATAGTACGTAATAGATGGATGAATTAGACGCGGAGACCTGCAAATTGTTCCAACCTTAATCTTTAAAATAAATCATAACCCAGGTTAGCTCATCTGATGATGCTTCCACCTATTATATATTCACCTCACCTTAACTTTGGTAAAAGGTGAAGTGAATAATAATAAAGAAATGCGAGTCAGCAGCTTGTCCCCGTTGACCATTGTCCGCAGCCGCCATCTTGAGTTTTGTAATCAAAGTAACACTAATCTACTCACATGATTCATGTTTGTTTTGAGTTGTTCTCTGGCTTACCATTTCGCTTGGTTTTTTTTTTCGATAATGGCTGCTACTTTCATGTCTTAATGGCTTGGAACCCTGCACATGTACACCAAAAACTCTTGCCCTTATTATTTTTGTGGGAGGATTGGAATGCAATTTGAGAGGGTGAACATGATTTTCGTTAATTTTTAATTTTTTTGAGATGCGTGAAATAAATAAAAAATTTTGAGTTAAGGGTAAGTTTAAATTAATATAAACTTTTAGGGTAATTTTATTTTGAAAGATATATAAACTTTAAAATGGGTTGAAGAAATAATAATATACAGCTCCTAATGCTGCTAGTTAGAGGTAGGGTTTGAGAGAAATTAAACTAGTTTGGAGGAAAAAGAAACCCGGTAAATAACATGCACATGCATTGATATGGGAGGGCAATGTTAGGTTTCTTTGGTGTCTTTGCCTCTGACCTGGTCATTCTCAAGATTTGGACTTTTTACATTAATCATAGGCAAGGCAAGGGCATCCCGCAAGCCATGACCAAAACTGTCTCACTTCCCTTTTCTCAAGTAATCCAATCATCACTTTTCGACGGTGTAAATAGAAAGAAAGCAAGAGACAGGGTGGCCCACTCGTTACATATTTTACATGCATGTATATTCTAAGCTAGGCCTACCTTCGCCTTTCTTTCCTCCTCCTCATATTTATATTCTTTCACATATCTCTTTGGAATTTCAATCTCCTCTTTTTAATCACATGTTCCTGTCCTTTTTAAATCTTGGCACTCGCTCCCACTTCCCAGGATCTTGATTAATTTCCTCTTCTCTTTAGCCTTGGATACACATTCCTGCACAGTGATCATCAACATACTTGAGACGCCAATTTTATATTTCTGTGTATCCAAAAAACAAGAAAAGGTATATCTAGCTAGCTAGCTAGCTAGCTCTAAAACATGGGTTTCTGGACATTGTTTGAGGTGGCTTCCATGCCAATTTTACAAGTGCTTATAATAAGTTTGCTGGGCGCTTTCATGGCAACTGATTACTGCAAACTTCTCCCAGTAGACATCCGGAGATCCTTGAATAGGGTACTCGTTAACAGTTTTCATTTTGTGTACTCTTATATGTTAATGTTGCTAAAAATCTAATATTTACATATATGCATGTTTAATATTAATCTCTAAGATTCGTTGCATTTATCATGTTGTTTATTAACCCGTTGGTAGGTAGTCATTCTTATTTATCCGTCTTAAATTCAGTCCACTATGAAAACATCGATTTATGTTCTGTAACTAACGCAGATCGTGTTCGTCGTGTTTACCCCCTCGCTCATGTTTGCAAGTCTTGCCAAGACTGTCACGCTTCAAGACATCATTTCATGGTGAGATACAATACTTCTTTCTCTCTCTCTGTATATATATATATATGTGTGTGCATGCGTTCTCACTTTAATTACCATACAAAGTTGAAATTAAAAAAAAAAAAACTGAAAAAGTACTCGTTAAGTATTGATATGAGAGATGCATCATATAAAGTTCTCTCTGTATCTATTGATGCAAAGGCTAATTTTTGAACCCTCCACTAAAGGCAAAAGTGCCGATTAAGCAGAGAAAAAACACATATACTAATGAAAACTTTTGTATCAATGTGGCTTCGTTTGAATCTGATCATTAAATTGACAGGTGGTTTATGCCTGTAAACATCGGGCTCACCTTTCTAGTGGGAATAATTCTTGGGTGGATCGTGGTTAAGATACTGAAACCAAAACCCTATCTGGAGGGTCTTATCATTGCTACATGTTCATCTGGTAAGGTTGACGCACACACCTTTAGTTTTGTTAAAGCCCCCTTCAAGCTACTCTATACTTAAAAAATAAATTCTTGTTTGAATTAGGGAACTTGGGAAATCTTCTCCTTATAGTTGTCCCTGCAATCTGTAATGAGGATGGAAGCCCATTTGGGGATACTACTGTTTGCACCAGAATTGGACTTTCATATGCATCTTTCTCCATGGCGGTAATGTGATATCATATTTTTTTATGTACAGTAAGCGTTCTGCTGCAGGAATTAGTTGTTTAATCGTTTTGATCAATCATATTCATATATATGCTTTGGATGCAGCTTGGTGGTTTCTACCTCTGGACTATCACTTTCCACATGATAAGAGCTTCATCTTTGAAATTGAGAGATGATGAAGCAGCTGAGGATTTCAGTTCAAAACAACCCAACAAGAACTTGGATGCTACACCCCAAAGTCAGCTTCTGAAAGGAGAAAGTGAAGAGCAAGTGGCCATATTGGTGGTAAGTATTACTAACTACCAAAGTGTGTTGAAGATCCTCGGAACCCAACAGAACAATTTCTGTTCTGGTTCTGGTATAAGCTAGAGACACAGGATAGGATATAGTAAAGCACCACTAGATTACTGACCTTCTTGGCCTTTGAAATAACTCCAATCGCAGAAGGCACCCCAAGACACTAGCCCAAAGGCAAAAGGGAATGCACCGTTGTGGCGTCAGGTAGTGGGATTTCTTCATCAGATTTTGGAAGAGCTCATGGCACCGCCAACACTTGGTGCAGTAAGTTTTTTAGATGAATATAACGTTTCATCTGTTATTTTCTCCTCCAATTTCTATATGTTAACAAAGTTCGTTACTTGATTAATCAGATTTTCGGTTTCACCTTTGGAGCGATCGACTGGCTGAGAAACCTTGTAATTGGTCCGGGGGCTCCACTACGGGTAGTCCAAGACTCGATTAAACTGTTAGGGTACGCTACTTCTCACTTAATAATTTTCTCATAAAATATAAACATTTGGTCCGTTGGTAACTGATTAGTAAAAGCATCTGCATGCATGCAGGGATGCAACGATCCCCTGTATCACCCTCATACTAGGAGCCAACTTGACTCAAGGCTTGCGTTCGTCAACAATTAAGCCGATGGTTATCATGGGAGTGGTGTGTGTTCGGTACATTATACTACCGGTTGTTGGTATTTTTATTGTTAAAGCAGCTGGGGACCTTGGGTTCCTACCGCCCGACCCTTTGTTCCGCTACGTGCTCATGGTTCAGTTTACTCTGCCACCAGCCATGAATATTGGTAAGTAACCAAACCGCTTCAGTTCATTACATTACTTAATACTATACGGGCTCTTAAAAATGCATAATAATTGCGCTCAGGTACCATGGCCCAGCTGTTTGATGTGGGTCAAGACGAGTGCTCGGTCCTCTTCCTGTGGACATACTTGGCTGCTGCTTTAGCACTCACGTCTTGGTCAACAGTCTTCATGTGGATCTTGACCTAATGAAGATACTACTCCGCTCTTTCCAGTTGCTCAAAAAACCCTTCTATTCATATCAAATAGTTGAACTCGGGAATCGATTTTTTGTACCCTCTTATTCTTTTATATAACACATACATGCTTGTGAAGTGAGAGATGAGCGATTAGACAAGAATTAGGAAGATCTTTTGTCAAGTAAAGAAAGAAGCCTTGTTTATGTTGTGTTTCTGGGTTCTGGCCCTGCGGGAGGAGCAAGTACATTTCGCATGGAATTTGAATGTAAAATTAATGTAATAGCTACAGTTGTGTGGTATTCATTTCAATATCATCCTAGTTGGATTCTTTCATTTTTGGTCCTTCTTTCGACAATTCGGGATTGAATTTTTTTTTTCAGAATACCTTACCCATAGGAATCAGGATGAGGACCCTGCTTATTGCTGGGGACCTCTGCTTTTTGTCACATAGCTGGCTCTTCTCGTACCATCTCTCTTAACAATACCAGAAAATGACCAAATCATGCTAAATTTCTCTAAAAAAAAAAAAGGTTACAATATGCGGGGTTCGTCCACAGTTGAAGAATTTGTTAAAAGTGACACCATCATATTCTAGTGTAAAGCAAGAACAATCATTAGGCCATGTTAGGCATGCCGAAACAATGATATTGAATAATAAGTGACATTTTTAGCAAGATTAGATTGGTCCTAAGAGTCGTACCCACATACATTTAAACACAGCAAAGATGAGCATGAGATGGGGAATTTGATTGATTATAGCTGGTTGACCGGGCATGATGTTGGGAATAGAGTTTTTGCAGTTTAGGTAGAAGGACCAATGCTGAAGATGCTTTACCATGCCTATCTAGCTACTGCTACATGAGCAGCAGTTCTCACTATCTCCTTAAGCTGAAGCTTCCAAGCCATTAGCTCTAAAAGAAGTTTTCCAAGTTTAAACTCTTTAAGAATTGCCCCCGTCATATCCTTAATTTGAGCTTTTCAATTTCAACACGTTCGTTTACCCTTTCAAATTCTAATCAGGAAACTCCAGACCGTCAGCTATCAACCACCACAAGAAACGGTATGAAGTAGTATTCTCCTGCGCAAAGAACAGATTTGAGGGAATTAATTCTCTAGGAGAAAGATGAAAACAATTTTCAGTGTTAGTAAGAGAAGCTTAATTATACTAGAAAGTAAAGTTTGAAAATTAGCTAATTTGTGAAAAGTAAGGAGGATAGAAATTTAGAATAAAAGAATCAAAAGGCAAGACTTTTACAGTTCAAAAAAGAAAACCCCTAAAAGCAAACCAAAAAAACCAGCCACTCGGAATCCTTGAATTGCGGATCTTTCTGAGCAAAACAACTCTTTGTCTTGTCTTGTCTTGTCTTGTCTTGGCTTGTCTTGTCTTGGTCTTTAAGTAACCTAATCTAGCCGCCTACAAAAATAAAATTCCTCAACCAAGTCCGTTTAATATCTCAGAAATGAGGCTGCTTTTTTTCTGTTTCTTGATTCTCCTATCCTCTGCTTTCTCCACGCCCATCGCAATTCATGTGCCGGACGCCCAGAGCACCGGAATCCTGAGAGCCGGGGGGAGATCGCTCTTGTCTCTCTCGTGAGTTTTCTTTTCTTTTCTTTCTCAGAGTAATTTGTTTGTTATATTCCAATCAGACAATCATCATGGACTACAAGGATTGTTTAAATGCTTTGCTACTTATTCATAATATAGTAATAATCATAATTATAATGAATCGAGCTTTAGAATATGGGTTTAGAATTGTGGCAGTAGAATTTTCGTTTTTTTTTATTTTATTTAAATCTTTGATTTCGCTATTTTTGGACTGCCTGTTCAAGGTAGTTGCCCGCCTCGTCTTTTTCTCAGCTAATAACTTAAACCTGTGTTTCATCAGTATTCGTATGAATGATGGCCTGTGATAAGATAATTATGATATATATGCATGTACTTCATCGTTTTACAATCGCATTGTTATATGCTACATATTAGCATTGTATTTCTAAAGTATTACTACAGCTGCTCAATACTTGCTACGGCTGAAACAGTGAGCAAGAAACAGAATTAGCTGCTAGAACGGATGGTACCATTGTTTTAAGGACTATAAACTCAAAGAGAGTAATCTGGTCATTTGCCTCCGGGTCTCCCATTTACTCTTCCTATCAGGCTCCTCCGACATTGGATAATGGCAATGAAGCTGCCTCCCGACCAATCACTGCTTTCTTCATTGATTGTGGAGATGATTGGGAACTCTACGCGCATGCAACCCATTCTAATAAAATGGTATGTGCTAGCTTTTTGCTTCAGTCTTTTTTCCTGATGTACATGTAGGTTTTGCCTCTCAAAATTTCTGTAACATTGAACCATGTTTTGAGCTTTTCATAATATTACTCTTTCTTTTGCCATTGCTCAGAGTCAGAGCTATCTTAATCTTTATCTTGTTGTTGGACTTGCAGAAACTTCCTGTAACTGTTGAAGAATTTGTCAAACACATGCCCCATGTATCCGAGGAAGGGGCAATCACTGTTGGCTCTAAGAGGACAACTGTGTATGTGGTAGATGCTATGACTGGAAAGCTACTGCATGTTTATAGGTCACCTGATTCTCCATCTGCGCTGGAGCCCGACAAAGAGGGGACTCCTTTATCGGATAACGGTAATGGTAATAAGGAGCTGTTGAATTCTGCTGCTTCTAGTATTGCTCAGCGGTGATTTCACATCACAAGGACTGATTACACACTGCAGTCTTTTCATCCTAACTCAGACAAGGTTTCATGGAGTCTAATGGTTTCAGAAATTGGGGCTGCTTTACTTTGCCAGGATGTTAAATATACTGTGAATTCAAGTTATGAATTTCCTGAAATTGGCAATGACTTTGTTTTGCCATTTCCATGTCAATCAAAAGGTATTGTTATTCGAGAGCATAATACGACAGAATATACAAGCACTTCTCATCATGATGATCCGATGCTCCCATTGTCTTCTTCTAATGCACCTACTTCACTGGCCAAGCCTGATAGCACATCAGATGACCGTCATAATAGGAAAATGCTTCTAGTGGCAGCTCCAGAATCAAAGCTTCAATTGCCACACAAAGTTGATAGATTATTGAACTTGTCTCAAGACAATGAAAATGAAACAAGTGTCCCTCAGCCTCCTTTGGAGAATAGTGATTCTAGAATGTTTGGTGTACATGATCTGAGAACACCTCATGCTGATGGGCATGGCAAGGCCATTTTTTCCAAATATCCAGTAGTATTTTCCTTTATATTTTTCATAATTTTGGTGGGCTTTGTCATCAACCACGTTCTTTTGGCTAAAAGGCTTTCTGCGTTAAAAGACCAGCCTGTTGCTAATATAAACATTGGATCCTCCAACAGAAAGAAATCCCGAAGATCAGGGAAGATTAATGGTTCTATTGAGAAAAAGGATCAGCACACATCATCTGGAAGCGAGGATGAATTTTCACCTGTTGGTGCTGACAACGAAAAATTGCTGGACCTTAATAAATTAGTTGGTAGCTTTGATGGACGTAGAATAGGTAAGCTAATTGTATTAAGCAAAGAAATTGCAAAAGGAAGCAATGGTACAATTGTCCTTGAGGGATTCTATGAAGGCCGAGCAGTTGCTGTGAAACGTCTTGTCCAAGCTCATCATGATGTTGCTTTCAAAGAAATTCAAAATCTCATTGTGTCTGACCAGCATCCGAATATTGTTAGATGGTATGGTGTGGAGTATGATCAAGATTTTGTGTATCTTGCTCTGGAGCGTTGCACTTGCAGTTTAGATGATTTGATTCAAATTTACTCAGATACACCTGGAAACTCAGTCCTCAGCAAGGACCCAGCAACACGTGCAATGGTTGAGCATAAAATTCACCTGGATTTGGTGAAAGGTGCCATGCAGGATCTTAATTTGTGGAAAGCAAATGGCCATCCGTCACCGCTCTTCCTAAAACTGATGAGGTTAGTGTGGGCTACAGTTAACTGTTAAATGATGAGGATTGTTCATTTACTTTCGGATTGATAATTTACTGGGTGGACTTTATCGTAATCTCCTACCTTGGTAACTTTCAGATTTGATCTAGTCCAACTTCTTCTTCATCCTCCATTGTTGTATCTGTACACAGGGATGTGGTTTCAGGTCTTGCTCATTTGCATGATCTGGGAATAATTCATCGAGACATAAAGCCTCAAAATGTGCTAATAATTAAGGAAAAAACAGTGTGTGCAAAGCTTTCTGATATGGGCATTAGCAAGCGCCTTCTTGAGGATAGGTCTTCCTTGGGTCACCATGCTACTGGTAAGCATCTTTAATGTTTACTTTATTCATTATTCTCATAATTTATCTTCATTTCTTGAAATATATGCTTCCTAGTGGTACATATATTCCCCCAGGGTTAGAATTTAAGTTTTTCCAAATATTTTATTGGGTCATTCTGGAATTTGTAACCAATGAAATTCAGCTTATGATTTCTTAATGTGCTCTGCTGCCTATTTTAAAAGTTTGACTGTAGAACTTTTAACTAGTTATTTGTGCTAAAGTACTGTTTGATGATATATAAAAATTTTATTGCAGGCTGTGGTAGTTCAGGTTGGCAAGCACCGGAACAACTTCTTCTTGGTCGCCAAACACGTGCAGTTGATTTATTTAGTTTGGGTTGTGTCCTTTTCTTCTGCATCACTCGGGGTAAGCACCCGTTTGGCAATCATCTTGAACGTGATATCAATGTTGTGAACAACCGAGTGAACCTTTTTCTAGTGGAGCATATCCCTGAAGCTGTGGATCTAATATCTTGTTTATTGAATCCTGAGCCTGAATTGAGGTATAATGATTGTTTTCTTACCGTCAAGTTCAGAAAATTTTCTGAAAGTGCAATAAACTTGATATTTGCTGTGCAGTAAACTTCTCTTTTTAATGTTCACAAGTATTTCTAATTTACTGCCAGACCAAGCGCATTGGAGGTGTTGCGTCATCCTTTATTTTGGAGTTGTGAGATGAAACTGTTTTTTCTTCAAGAGACAAGTGATAGGGTTGAATTAGAAGATAGGAAGGTTGACTCTGACATCTTGAAAGCATTGGAGAGTGTTGCACCAATGGCTCTTGGTGGAAAATGGAATGAGAAAATGGAGCATGCATTCATTGCCAACATTGGGTATTACCGTCGTTATAAGTTTGACAGTGTTCGAGATCTGTTGCGAGTCATGAGGAACAAATCACATCACTATAGAGAGCTTCCCATAGAAATTCAGGTTTGAATCTAAATCTAGCAGTTGCTCATTAGAATATGCTTGTTAATTGAGTTTGGTTGAATAAATGAAAGGTATCTGTGATATAGTGTGGCAATGAGTTGTGTCAGGTATTAGATATATAAAAATTTTACAATGAAAAGGGAACCTGATTGTTTAAGATGGTCATTATCTTGAACTCAATTAGTAAAGGTATTCGTTCCTTTAAGATATTTAAATATTTTACATTGAGGCATTCGTTCTTCTGTTTATCTTTTCCTCTGAATTAATTTTTGAAGCTGTGTTTTTACTGAATGATACAAAAACTACGTTATTCCAATAATCATAATGATTTATATTGGATAAAAAAGCAATCTGGCACGTTTGGAGTGACATGGGAGATGCAAAGTTACCTCTTAAGAACATGAATGAAGTGCCCTGAACATTTATTGCTTGTGGTTAAGAAATTTTCCTTTGCTACTGATTGCAGGAACTAGTAGGGTCGGTTCCAGAAGGGTTTTATGGTTATTTTGCCAGTCGATTCCCGAGACTCTTTATTGAAGTATACAAAGTTGTTAGCAGCCGCTGCAGGGAAGAGGAATGCTTCCAGAAATACTTTTAAAGCAATGTTATGGTGTTTAAAGAGGTCTTTCAAAAAGTGCTACTTATAGCTGGCAGGGCCGACAATGTTTCTAATATCTCATTTCCCGGTAGTGTATATATAATTATGTAAATAATAGCAATAATATGTAATTTGTATCTTTGTTAGTTGATCTTTCTTTCTTTCATTTGCAATTTGTTAGTGGAGCTAATGAATTTTTACTAAAGACCCTATGAATAAATTGGAACCTTTTGATTGGTAGAGTAGGTAACACCCCATATCTGACCCGGTCGCTGAATCAAAGTATGAGGATGTCATATTTATTGCCAAAGTAACTACTAAAAATTTCAAATCAATTTATTATATTATTTAATTAATGTAGATCATTAACTAAATTTTAGTAATAATTGAATTTACGATACAATTAATTATGAGTTGAGTTCATTAAAATATCCAGAATTGATTAAAGGACAAATTGTAAAGCTTATAAAGATTTTTGAACTGTCCTCGTGACGGTAGGGTTTCCACGTTGTGACATGGCGTATTTGTCATCGTGACGTCGTTTCTATTTTCTTATAAGTTTCACGCTTTATTTTTATTTATTTATTTATTTTATATCATTACCTAAACTGTATTCAGATGTTATCATCACCACATCATTTTACATACCATCCACTTACATCTATTTCTAAGCTCAAGTCCTCATAAAAACATGATATTCAATCAAAGGTAACAAAATTTATAAAATTAACACAAATATTAAAGTTTTACAAATAAGACCATTGGAGGACTTGCACTTGCAAAATTAACTTACCCATTTATGTATATTTCATATTTATTTCTAAATTGTGTCAATCAATTTAATTCTTCATAAAAATTTAACAAATAATTCAATATCACATCAATTAATAATTATTTACTTATTATTTTATCAATTCGTTTAAAACATACTTACATGGATTAATCATTCCATCACCTATAACCATTACAAAATATTTCAAATTCATCTACTATATATATATTCATATATTTTTCCTCCTCCTCCTCTCCATTCCACATCTTTTATGTATATATTTGTTAGAATCTTTAGCTTTTAGTGTATAACATGCTTATATATAACATTATCTATAATTCTACTATTTACTTATGTCTTTATATCAAAGCTGTCCACTTGAGTCATAGTTACTAAATTATTTATATTTTGAGCTAAAGAATTCAAAATTCTAAGAATTTATAATTTAACCAATAAGTATAGTAAATTCTTCAAATTTGTCTCTATTTTGCTATTTGACAGCTTCGACCTTTCTTTACTAAAAATTAATTATCTTTTGGTACGAGGTTTAGATGATGTTTCCATTTGTTTCTTTTAAAAATAAGCTCCCATTTGTTCCCTTAATCATTTTTTTACAATTTTTTATGATTTTTCAAAATCAGAATAGGTGAACTAAAATCAATATGAGATTGTCTCACAAAAATTCATATATCTCATAATATGAAATTCTTTTACTTATATCGTTTTTTTCTATGTAAAACTAAACTCAATAGGCTTTAATTTCATACTTTAATTAATCTCTAATTCAATTTCTACATTTTTTGGTGAATTTTTAAAGTTAGACTACTGTTGCTGTCCAAAACTATTTTAGTACAAAATGTTGATAACCAAGTCTATAACACATTTCTTTCCTTTTTCTACAATATTTCTCATCACTCCCTCTTAGTTCTCTTCACTAACATATTAAGAATATAAAACTTTATATAAGAAAACTCTAATTTAACATCAATTTCATACTTTTTCAATAATATCAAATTTAAAAATATATTGAAATATTGATGTTCTTACCTTGTGCTATTGATTTCAAACTTTAACTTGATTTTCTCTCTCTTCTAACTTTTATTTTTTTGAATCCAAGGTGATTTTATTATTCTCCATAATCTCCTTATCACTTTTCTCTCTTGGTGATTATGAAAATTCTTTGGAATTCTAGGTGAAAATGGTGAATTTTTAGTAGGAGGATCAAATTGTAAAGACAACAAAGTTTTCTTCTTCTCTCCCCCTCACTCATGTTGGAAAGATGGAGGATCCTCTCTCTTTTGTTTTTCCTTCATCTTTCTCTCCTTTTACTAGCTATTTATAATAAAATATTAGTAAAATATCTTTAGCATTATTATTGCATTTTAGAGTTCTTTCTTTTTCTAATTGACCATTTTTCTCTTTATAATTTTTTAAAATTTTATCATTAAATCATCACTTAATTTAGTAAAATTACAATTTAGTACATTATACTTTTTTTACTTATTCAATTTGTTCCTTTTTAATCCATTTTCCTTAATTTCTAGATCTTCCTACCTTTAAGATATTTGCACTATTGACCTTTCACTTCAACTTTTTTATATTTATAATTATGCCACAAAATTTTTCACATATTTATAATTTAATCTATTCCTTAATTTAATACATTATATCTTACTTCTTGATTTAACTTTCTTTTGATATCTTACAACTTTCGTTTTCATTGATCTTATAATTATTTTTTCAATAAGATTTTATCTCGTATTATTTACTACAAAGAGGATTTTGAGGATGTTACAGAGCAATGAAAAATTTAATAACCCACCTTAAAAGTCAAATTTATGAAGAAAAAAAAGGAAAAAGAAGCCTATACAAGCAGGACATATACCCTTAGCCTTTATGTGCTGAGGCTGATTGATTCTTACATAATATGCCTCCACTGCTTCTCTAAATTGATTTCCTTTTTTCAATATCTATTTTTTTAAAAATAAAATCATGCGGGGGGAACAAACATTACCTAGACTTCACCCGTATTAGTGGTAGCTCCAAGGCTTTTGTTTGAAGCAAATTCACTATTTCTTCTGATGGAGTAGCTAGTGCTAGAGTAGCTAGTGCTATTTGATCCATCATCAGTCCGATTAGAGGCTCTCTCCATTTGCCTTCTCTTGGACCGACTTTTAACCTCCTCTTCCTTTTCATCAACGAAGGAAAGGAATGTCTGAATGCGTGCAGATCGAGAGCTTTGGCCTGAAAGATCGGATTCCTCAGCGTAGTGACGGCTGAACTGCCTTACCATTTTCAAGAAATACAGAAAGAGAGCTATCAAGCAAGCTAATCCACATATGAGAAATAGGCCCCAAAAGCTTCTAAGCTGAAGCCTGTCCACTTCCATCTTTGCACCTTGATAACTACATGCACGTCTTAACAGCCATTTGTCATGGATCCTTTGGAGATCTCCATTCTCTGAAAGTTTGAGAATGGCAGTTGACATGTCCACTGCTAGAGGAGAGTCCCGTGGAAAGGCCTGCCACATCAATACCATTAATTTTGTGTGTAAAACATACAATTACCAACAATATTAGTGCATTACAAGCACCACCACTTACAAATCCCCATCCATTTTGGTGAACTCTTGGCCTACGATACTGAATTCACATCTGGTGGAGAGAAAGAGCTCTATATAAGCACGGTCATCCACCATTGCAGCCACACCACCCTTGTGGGGCCCATCTTTCAAAGCTTTAGCACATTCTTCCGGGGAATTAAGTGCAACCAGCCGTGATGCATCGATTTTTAGGTCGTCAATTAAATAATTTCGGGCAAATGATCCCTGCTGGTAGCCAATGGGATCCTTGCTTGATACCAAAGTTTCAATGCCCTTGATGGGAGAACTAAGTTGTTGCACTGTAAGGATTGAGGTAAGGCTGGCCGTGTAGCTAGAGTTGATTATGAGAACCACAAATAGCCAGATGATAAGAATTATGCGACCAAGTACACTGACAGTATTTTCTCCTGAAGATAACAGAACAAAACCAAGTAGCATAAACTTTTGCAAGTTCAATATATGGTACATCAATGGCTATTATGTATAGCAAAAACTGATTACGGTTACGTATAGTGTCACTTACTGTGGGCGAAGAACCAAGTTGAAAAACTAAACCTGCAAAAGGAGTTTCAAATACAAAGTTACTGAGTAACTCAGAAGAAGAAGAAGAAGAAGAAGAAGAAGAAGCAATCCCCCTCATGGCTTATTCATTTCAAAACAAAATGCAACCAAAATCAGATAGCACTAACCATAAAATAGTAACTACTTGTCTTCTTGGGGGGCCTCTGAACTCATCATTCATCCTATGCTCCAAAATCCAAACTACTGTTCCCACTAGCAGGAAAAAGATAGCTGTCACTGCCCACATCCTTCCTGTGAACGGCCTCAGAAAGGCAAAAGCATTAGAATTCTTCCTCCAAACTGGGGCTACCACAACTAATCCAGACTCAATATATGGCTGTGTGAAATCTGCCATCTTTGTTCTGTTAGTGATGATTGCAATGTCGCCTATTGCCGCATCGAATACCTGAATCATGATAAGAAGATCAGAACTTGATGATTACAAATGAAAGGAACCAACCAACCACTTTAAAAGATTTGGTTCATGGAACTTACACCTGCTGTGATCAAACGCACCAGCTCAGTGCCACTTGGGTTGGTACGGCCGTCCCCGAAGGGAATTAATTTGTATGGGACAGCATAGGGCAACAAATTGAGAGCAGCAGTGAATACATCAATGCAGTATCCTGTAATTACATCAGGGCCTCTTACTGACACAAATTCACGGTAACTAACACGATGAGGAACTCCAATCTTCAAATGTCTTCCACTGTTTGGAAACACCCATCCACGGGGTTTTTGCGTCGTTTGTCCTGGCCAAACAACGCCGTGTAACATTTGGCTTGTGCTAGAACGGTTAGGCGGTTTTTCCCAAAGGGTTTCTGGAAGTGCGGTTGATAAGCCAGAATGATTGGACCAGTATCCTACTCTTCTATAGCCAGTACCAATCACATTAATGATTTCAAATGCAGGATGAATGAGATTCCGATCACTAGTAAACCTGAAATCCCCTGTAACACCCTTCATATTGACGTTCAAAATGTTGTCAAGTAACAAGTTCCCTCCTTGAAACACGCTCAAAGCATCAAGATGTAAGTTCCCTTCACTCAGCTCCGATGCTCTAGAATTATTTAAAAAAGAAATGTTTCCTCCCTGATTGAAGAATTCATTGATTGCATGAGCTAGCAACCAGACTGTGTCATAGGCGTACAGACTGTAAGTGTTGAGTCCAATTGGCTTTCCTCTGGTTAAGTTGCTCCACCTTGAAACAAATCTCCTCTTGAGTTGTGAATCTGGAGTGTACATCCGCAGCGTAACAACACCTTGAATATCATCCATAGCATCTTGAGATAAGGGGGAGTTGGTTTCCAGGACGGTAGATAGCCAATTAGTAGCAATCCAAACATAGCCAGTTCCAAGCATTCCTAGATACTGAGCCACACTGAACACTTTCAGACCCCAGCTACCAGGAACATGTACAACCAGAATCCTAGACTCCCTCAAAGCCACCTTCACCAACACGTCAGTGATTTCATCCCGGGTGGGTTCTGGGCTTAAACGCGCTTTGTAGGAGATCCTGCATCGTCTTTCGGCCAGTTTATCCCCCAAAGCAGCAATCCCATTTCTGCCATGATCGTCATCCTCGTAGATTGCTATGACCTCTCTCCATTCATAATGGTCTATGATTTCAGCAATGGCAGACATCTGATACAAATCGTTCTGAGCAGTCCTCACAAAGAATGGGAACTGAATTGGAGACAGGGTAGGATCTGTGGATGAGAATGACAATAGAGGGACTCGCAGGACATTGGCAATATGGGAAATCACATGAGCCGTCACAGAAGATTGGGGACCAATTATGGCTACAGTGTCTCTCTCCATGAACAGTAAAGCTGCAATTCAATCAACGATGAATCCATAGAGAAGGAGAAATTCTAGAGCATGCAACTGTTAGTCTTCATGATAACAATAAACAAAAAGGACGTACCTTCCACTACTGCCATAAACCCACTGTAATTGGAGTCCTTCATCTGTAGTATTAATTTAGTTCCTGGAAGGATATCTGGGTTTGAATTTACATCTTCTATGGCTGTTTCGATTGCAATTTTTGCAGCTTTTCCGATAACAGTTTTGAATGAAAAAATAGCACCAATATTCACAACTGCAGGCCTTCCAGAAACGTTTGCGTTCAGTGGAAGACCATTGCACACGATCATAGACGCCAGAAGCCATAGGATGATATTCATGGTAAATTGCTGCTGCTGCTTCATTAGAGTTGCTCCGACTCTGATAAAAATAGATCAGCAGAAAATGATACGTTGACTAAAGCTAAACCACGACAAGGCAATCAAACAATAGAATTAATAACAGCGGATCTGAAATAAGAAATCAGGATGAGGAAAACATAAGATCTTGTGCTCCGCTAATTTGCAAAACGCAAGAAAGGACCCAAGAAGGGGAATAAATAAATAAAACTAAAACTGACAAAGCAAGTGCCAGGCAATCTATCAAATCAAATAGTTGTAGCAGTAGTTAACATGAAAAAAAGAGGTTTAATTCACGTGACAAGATTGTAGAAGAAGCTTGGTACAAATATGAAAAGCAAAAACGACTTTTGGACCATAACTCACAGTGGCAGAGTAGGTGTAGCGTAGCAGCCATGAATTTTAAGTAAGAGACCCTGTCTGTTGTGATGATTTTAATGAAGGTAAGACTAGTGCAAACAAAAAAAGAAGAAGATAACAATTGGCATACATTTAACATGTGCTGAAACAACTGGGTTGCACTTTGAGATTGGAGCCATTACTGAGCTTCATGAAAGGTGGACAGAAGCAACTAAAAGGATAACATGCGTAAGTTGGCGCCTAGTGTGAATTCCTGAGGATGAAAATTAATTTGATAAGGAAAGAGGCAGGAATGATAAAATGACGCGGTGGAGAAACATATCATTTTGAAGTTGAAATGACTACGAGTGGTCCCTTAGTGGTGGTCCAGTACTGTCAAAAATTCAGCAGCATGAATGATTATTAGTATCTTAATATGCACTATGGTAATGCTAAAGCTGGATCTGTGGTATTTCTACTCAACCAATGGAAGAATAGGTCAACTCACGCCATAGTCGAACACTCCATTCTTCCAAAGAGTAGACACCCAACCTAAACCTAGTATAGAAAAGTGAACACAGACCCCACCCCTTTTTGTAAGTGGCCTATGCTATCAAGTGCTTCTTCCACCTCATTAGCATAATTTGTGCATTTCTTATATCATCCATGCGTTTGCAATTGCATGCTTATTACATTACTTGCTGCCTAGACTAGAGTGCCATTGGTGGATGATACGTCTACAACTTTCAGGTTAATTACCACTGCTTCTAGCTCCTTAAACTATGTCGTACCATATTCACCACTTTACTTTCGAAATGGTCATAAGTTCATACATTCTCTTCAATGTTTTCTATAATATATATCATACAAGTTGGTAAGGCTTTTCAGTCTGGCCCTCCTAATGAAGCAAGTGATGGATACGTCTACCTAACACTATACAAGCTCTAAATGAATGTACCGATTATGTAGATGTAGCAGACTCTTAAAAATATGATTATATTACTAAACAAATTAAAGGAGACAAAAGCAATGGCTCAGCTCTTCCTTGCATATATGTTCAGACACTATCCAATTTTATATATGATCATGCAGCACTACTTTTATGACTTGCAGCTGTGGGGAATATATGCCTAATTGATTACTCCCCCGCCCTGCTAAGTCCATATTCCTTTTCTTTTCTTTTCTTTTATGGGTGAGATATATTTGTTGCTTTGTCTAGTGTGGACTTAACTTATTATATCAAAGGATTCAAATATTCTTTCTTATCTCTAAACCTTCAAGCAATGCTCATTGAAAGAACCTAAGGTAAACCTAAGGAATATTAAGAATAAACTCATATATTGAATTCTCAAAAGCTTCCTCTCTTTAAGGAATACAAAAGTATTTATAGAAGATCACTACTGACTGTACTCCTGACCACTCTCATTAGCGTAACTACTTATTTGCACCAGACTAACAACTTATAACAACTCATAACAAACTAACTACTCTAACATGCATCCATCGTCTCAATCGGTAAGACCCGAAGGAACTGGCGAAACCGAGTAAAAACTGTATGCGAAAGAGGCTTGGTGAGAATATCAGCTACTTCATCACAGGCAGGTACTTCACCAACAATAATAGTACCAGCGGCAACCCTCTCACGGACAAAAAACAGATCAAGTTCCACATGCTTGAACTTGGAGTGAAGAACAGGATTGGCAGCAACTGCAACGGCACTTGAACTATCACACCAAATAGTTGGAGTATCAATAGATGAGACTTGTAACTCTTGAAGCAAAGAGAGCAACCAAGTAACGTCACTAGTAGCCGCAGCAAGACTACGATATTCAGCCTCAGCGGTAGAGTAAGAGACCACGTGCTGCTTTTTGGAGCACCACGAGACTGGTGACTGACCAAAATATACACAGTAACCAGACGTGGACCGGCGATCATCGAAATTCAACCCCCAGTTAGCATCAGCATACCCCACAAGCGACAACCGGGAAGAAGGACAAAACACAATACCATAATCAAGAGTACCACATAAATATCGCAATATGCGTTTCAAAGCAATCATATGAAGAGTAGTAGGGCTGTGCATAAATTGACAAATACGGTTAACAGCATATGCAATATCAGGCCGGGTAAGAACAACATACTGCAAGGCCCCAGCAAGACTCCGATATTCAGTCGGATCACTCAGCAAATCGCCATCATTTTTGGACAACCGATGTGAACTAATCATAGGTGTATGAACTGGTTTTGCATTAGAAAGGGAGCTACGAACAAGAAGATCACGAACATATTTCTTCTGACATAAGTGAAGACACCGAGTAGACGAGCGTGTAACCTCAAGCCCAAGAAAGTAATGCAGATCACCCATATCTTTGAGAGCAAACTTAGCATTCAACTGATCAACAAACCTGGCTATAACAGCTGAATCATTACCAGTTATGATTATATCATCAACATATACCAGAATATATAACACAACCTCGGTTGTATTTCTAATGAAAAGAGAGGCATCAGACTTAGAGGTGATAAACCCAATAGACACCAGAAACTGCTTGAGTTTATCGAACCAAGCCCTAGGGGCTTGGCGAAGCCCATACAAAGCCTTCTTCAGCCGACACACAAGTGGCTGCCCAACCGAATCAAACTGTACAAAACCGGGCGGCTGATGCATGAACACCTTATTACCCAAATCTCCATTAAGAAAAGCATTATTCACATCAACCTGACGAAGAGGCCATCGCCTTGCCACCGCAATAGACAGAATGACACGAATAGTAGCCGGTTTAACCACAGGGCTAAAAGTTTCTGTAAAATCACAACCTGCTACTTGCGAACACCCTTTAGCAACCAACCGAGCCTTTCGGCGACTAACAGACCCGTCAGGGTTCCTCTTAATCTTGAACAACCATTTACACCCTATCACTTTTCGTCCAGAAGGAGCAGGCACAAGTTCCCAGGTCGAATTGGCCAGGAGTGCATCAAATTCAGCTTGAGTAGCAACTTTCCAATCTGGGTGAGCAAGCGCCTCATCAATAAAACTTAGCTCAAAATCAACAGCTTCGGCGGTCAACGCCTTTGGTTTGAAAATGCCTGCTTTTGACCGTGTAACCATAGCATGTATATTTCCCAAAGACACACATGGCACTTGACCCTATATCAGATGCTTAGAGGAGAGTAGAGGAGCAGATTCACTGTCACGAAAAGCTCCTGAAACATCAGTGTCAGGCGAGGCGGTCACATCTGCTGGTGACACGCAAGTGTCAGACGCCTTTGGTTTGAAAATGCCTGCTTTTGACCGTGTAACCATAGTATGTATATTTCCCAAAGACACACACGGCACTTGACCCTATATCAGATGCTCAGAGGAGAGTAGAGGAGCAGATTCACTGTCACGAAAAGCTCCTGAAACATCAGTGTCAGGCGAGGCGGTCACCTCTGCTGGTGACACGCAAGTGTCAGACGAAGAATCAACCCCAGAGTTAACAGCAGCACATGCAGAATCAGAGACAGGAGAGGGTGTGGAAGCAACATGTAGAGGAGGAGTCTGCGAATTTAGTGAACGAGAAGGAAAAACTTGAACAACAGGAACATACGTAGCAGATTGCCGAGAATAATCACCATGATCTGATAACGGAGACAAAGATAAAAACCGATGCTCATCAAAAACAACATGACGAGAAACAATGACCCGCCTGTCTGGTGTAAGACAAAAATAACCCTTATGTTGAGACCTGTAACCTAAAAACGTACATGGTTGAGGTCGAAAATCCAGTTTATGACCAACGAACAGGCGCAGATATGGAAAACAACAGCAGCCAAAAACTCGGAGGTGACTATATTGTGGGACACACCCATATAACTTTTGATACGGTGACTGACCTTGAAGGACAGGAGTAGGCAGTCTATTTATAAGATGAACAGCGCTACTAAACGCATAACCCCAGTGTTTCATAGAGAGATTTGCCTGAGCAAGCAACGTGAGCCCCGTTTCCACTATATGCCAATGCTTCCGTTCAGCGACCCCATTTTGCTCAGAAGTATGAGGGCACGAGAGGCGATGAATAATCCCTTGTTCAGCAAGAACAGAAGCAAAAGCATGAAACTCTCTGCCCCAGTCGCTTTGAAACTTCTTAATATGCTTCCCAAACTGAGTAGCTATCAAGTTCTGAAACTGACGAAAGCAATCTATGGCTTGAGATTTCCGTTTAATCAAGTAGATCCAAGTAAATCGACTACCCATGTCCACAAAGGAAACATAGTACAAATTCCCTTCACATGCCACAGAGGCAGGACCCCACAAGTCAGAAACGACTAACTCAAACAACTCCACATACTCAGTACTCGAACTAGGAAACGGCAGTTTATGGGGCTTGCCCTTCTGACATGCAACACAAATATTAGAAAGATTCTTATTATTAGACACAATTCCACATTTATTTAAAACATCAGTAACAATCCTAGCTGACGGATGACCTAGTCGATTATGCCATAGTGTGAAGTCATCAGGAACCAACTGAGAAGCTTGAAAACCAATATTATGAACCTGAGCCACCTTAGTTGACGACCCGGGTGATGCAACGGAGAAGTGATACAGTCCATCACGAACTTGGCCCCGCAACAAGATTTCCTGCGTCTAGATATCCTTTATGACACAGTAAGACGGGTGAAATTCAAAAAACACACTGTTGTCCTTAGCAAACTGAGACACAGACAACAGGTTCTTCCGTATACTTGGCACACACAACACATTAGTCAACTGTAACAACTTTGAATTTGTAGAAATAACTGTATCACCAACAGACAAAATTTTAGTAGGAAATCCATTCCCCATTAAGAGTTCAGATGTACCTGAATAAGGAGTAGTAGTATTTAAATCCGCAGCGTTCTGGCATACATGATGCGATGCTCCAAAATAGGGATATCAGGACGAAGACCCACCTTGTGTAGGCACATGACTCGAGTCAAATTGAGACGAGTCCGAAAAATTAGAGGCACAAAAATCTGGAATACGAGGCAAACCAATATTTTGAGAATTATCAACATCAAAAACTCGAGCACGTAGTTTGGTACGCCACGGGGCCTTAGGTGGAGCAGTCGGGACACCCACAAAATTCGCTACAGGTGAACCAGGAGACTGTTGGGACACGTACTGAGTACCATGAGTCAGCCCATTTTGCTGATCAATTTGGCCAAGCATGTGATCTGTCACATTCGGCCTAGGAGCAGCAGTATAAAACTGAGCTTCTGGGACCACAACAGGCCTGCTAGGATGAGCATAGGCCCTAGGCGCATAAGCACGAGGCGCTGACATACGGGGTGCATGAAATGCACCAATCGGTCCAGTTGACAGACCAACCCAATTGGGCTGTGGATAATCACGCACAACAGGTGGGTGCTGCCATACCCACTGCCCACCTTCAGGACGTGGCAGTGACTGATAACCACGCGCACGAGCAGCTCCACCACCGGCCACAGCAGCCGCATCAGAAGCACCATAATCTCTGTCAAATCTATAGTAGCACCGCTGTGCAACATGTCCCAGACGATTACAGATCTGGCACTGAACTCTCGTTCGAAATCCACGACCGCCACGAGCTCCAGTCGACGATCTCCCACCATGCACACCTCGCAAATCAAAATCAGCAGGAGTTTCGACGACATGCGCAACCATAGGAACATCATGCACAACCCTCGTTTTCCGACTCTCAAATGCCATCAACACATCCACTAGCTTTTGAAACGGCAAAGACTCCGACGAGATCGAAACTAACATGAAAACTGAATCAAACTCAGGAGGAAGACCACCTAGGAGAACCTCCACTTTCTCTGCCTCAGAAACTTCAGATCCCGAAGCCTCAAGTAGCACACAAAGAGTTTTAATCTTTGAAACATACTCTTTAACTGTAGATCCACCTTTCCGAACGGCATGAAGGTCATGCCAGATCTGAGCCACTTTCTCAACAGAAGACGCTGCAACCAAATGACTAGCAGCACTCCAGATATCACATGCAGTTTTAGTGGAAATAAAGTAAGAGAGAAGAGAGGAGTTAACCGTGGATAGAAGCCACGATGCAAGCAACCGAACCTGCTATGTGAACAGAGCCGTATCTGAATTCGGTGCAAGAGTACCGTTGGTCATCGTCACAACCTTCGGCGGACTAGGAATGGAGCCATCCAATAAACCTTGAAGGTCATAGCCTTCAACAATTAGTCGAATCTGAAATTGCCATTGAACGAAGTTCGATTCGTCGAGCTTAACAGTGTCATGACGCGAGAAGCTATGGATCAGCCGAGACTTGGAGAAAGAAGCATGAGCAGCAGCACCAGTCGGAGATTCAACAGTCGAATCCATGCAGACGGAGCGAAGACAACCACCAGGATCTAGGCGAATGATACCATGAAAGAACCTAAGGTAAACCTAAGGAATATTAAGAATAAACTCATATATTGAATTCTCAAAAGCTTCCTCTCTTTAAGGAATACAGAAGTATTTATAGAAGATCACTACTGACTATACTACTGACCACTCTCATTAGCGTAACTACTTATTTGCACCAGACTAACAACTTATAACAACTCATAACAAACTAACTACTCTAACACTCATTGTTATACAATTTTAATTCCATTTGCATTTATGTATGTTTGTATGTTGTACATATGTTTTTTCTTTCCTTTTAAGAGTATGTGCTGCAAATGATTCCTTGGGGACAGACAGCTGCATTATGGAGTTTAGTTAATTTTATTTTTAAGGTTAATATTCAATGAAATATTTTAAGTTCACCATTAGAGTTCAAATATTGTAATATTTTCTTTTCTTTCTTAGATTTTTTATTTTTTTATCATATCATGTGTCACTCTTAAAATCTTACTACTAAAGTCTAAAAATTCAATTGGATCACTTGCGATGTGATTTAGAATTTACAACCAATCAATTATAAAAAAATTTAAACCGTTAATTTTAATTTAATATAAAATTATTTATTTAAAAGGTTTCATCCACACATTAATTTCTAATATAATTATTGTTATACATAGATAATAAATTAATTTAATGTTTGGTATGTATATGGATAATAAATTTGTTTCCAATCAATATAATTTTTTAAAAACGTTAAGTATTGACATACAGTCAAAAAAATATTTTTTATTTTTATTTTTAAATGAAATATCTAAAATGATTGGTTTAAATAAATAATAATTGAATAATTATAAAATTACTTAAATAAAAAAAATGAAAATCCCCCGGCATGGCGGGGGGAGACAATGAATAGCAGTTGCAATTATAACTGTAAAAGTGGTTGAAGCGTGTGTAGGGAAGGCTGCTTTAGCTTTGAAGATGGTAGGTTTTGGTTGGATGAGTGATAGGTGATAGAGAGACGTTGATTGAAATCCAAACCAAGGGAAAGGTCAACGATGAGGAAGTGAAACACGTGTCAATAACCCAATCCCCTTTCAAGCTTTACCTATAATGTAGTGCGCAAAACTTGGAATCCCATAAACATATAATAACAGACTTCCGTTCCTTCTCTCTCTAAACGGTCTACTTCCATGCTTTGGTTTTGCATTTCTTCTTCTTCCTCTTTTAATACTATTTTCTTCTTCTCTTTTACGTCCTAAGTTTTGTTTGTTTTCTTGGACCTTCATAATTACACACATATAGGGTGTACCCAACCTGGCAATGGGGCTGCTTTTAGTTCCTCACACCAACCAATAAATTTTCCAACTTGCAAAAGAAAAAAAAAAAAGAAGACACGCTTTTCATACCATACGTCTGGGGTGGAGTGCATCTTGAAGAAATTTAGGTAAACTAATGAAATAAAATGTGTTTTCAATCTGAAATTATTCTTGTTAAGCTGTTCAATACAGTGTTAAATGTACATATTTATAGAAGCAGATAACCACCTTCCTTAACAGATTAGCTAATTCCTCAGCTCATTCTAACTACCTCTCTAACTGACTATTATTTCTAACATGCATCCACCTTCTCCACTGAAAAGACTCGAAGAAAATTTCTGAATCGAGAAAAACACGAAACTGAAAGAGGCTTAGTTAAGACATCGGCAACTTGATCGGACGCAGGTACTTCCCCGACCAAAATAGAACCATCGGCAACCCTCTCACGCACAAAGAATAAATCTAACTCCACATGTTTAAATTTGGAGTGTAGAACAGGATTGGCAGCAACTGCAACTGCACTGGAACTATCACACCAAATATTAGGCGGAGAAACAGGCACAATATGCAACTCCTGTAGTAACGAAATCAACCATAAAACATCACTAGTGACAGCAGCAAGACTACGGTATTCAGCCTCAGCCGTAGATCGAGACACCACTTGCTGCTTCTTCGATGACCAAGATACAGGATTAGACCCAAAAAATATGCAATATCCCGTAGTAGATCGCTGATCATCGAAGTCCAACCCCCAGTTCGCATCCGAAAATCCAACCAGAGACAAACAATCAGATTGACGAAAGATAATGCCAAAATTGAGAGTACCAGACAAATACCGTAATATCCTCTTAAGAGCAACCATATGAACTGTGGTCGGACAATGCATGAACTGACAAACCCTATTAACCGCATATGCAATATCAGGTCTGGTAAGAACCACATACTGTAACGCACCAGCCAGGTTCCTATATTCAGTTGGATTCGACAAAGGATCCTCGTCATTCTTAGAAATATGTGACGAGCTAATCATGGGCGTATGAACACTTTTAGCATTTGCCAACCCACTACGTTTCAACATATCCCGAATGTACTTATTCTGACATAGATGAAGACTCCCAGAAGAGGATCGGGTAACCTCAATACCCAAAAAATAATGCAACTCACCCATGTCTTTCAACGATAACTTATTATTCAACAGCTGTACAAACCAGTCAATAGACGATGACAGATCCCCAGTAATAATTATGTCATCAACATAGACAAGAACATAGAGAATAGACCCTGAGTGAAATCGAACAAACAGAGAGGCATCTGACCTCGAACCAACAAACCCAACTGTTAGAAGAAACGTTCTCAACTTCTCAAACCAAGCTCGTGGAGCCTGACGCAAACCATATAAAGCCTTCTTTAAGCGACAAACCAATGGTCTCCCATCAAACCCAAGCTGAACATATCCCGGAGGTTTCTGCATAAACACTTCACTATCCACATCACCATTTAAGAAGGCATTGTTGACATCAACTTGTCGAAGCGACCATCCTTTAGTAATCGCGATCGACAAGATAACCCTTATAGTAGCAGGTTTTACAACAGGACTAAATGTTTCTTGAAAGTCACAACCTGGGACTTGCGAGTAGCCTTTTGCAACCAAACGAGCTTTATACCGGTCAACTGTACCATCCGGATTTTTCTTGACTTTAAACAGCCACTTGCAACCAATAACCTTGCGACCTGATAGCATAGGGACAAGTTCCCATGTACCATTACGAATCAGGGCATCATACTCAGTTTGAGCCGCAGTCTGCCACTCCGGGCTAGTGAGAGCTTCTTCAATCGTAGACGGTTCAACAACTTCAATAGCAAGAACCTTGGGTTTAAAAATTCCAACTTTTGACCGAGTGGTCATGGGATGAACATTCGTGGTAGGCACAGAAATTTCTGGCTCTGTAGAAACAGACGGAATCGTAACAACATGTGTGGGACCCTGATTTCCAGAGTGCACTAAACCACTATGAGAACTACCTACTCCATCACGAGGAACCATAGACACATCCAAAGTCGGAGTATTATGACAGTTAGAATTTGTAGGAGTAGCCCCTACTTCATTCTGAGGATTCAGAGTCCCAGTCACAGTATGCGGACAAATAGGATCAGCAACTGAGTTCCCTTGACAAGAAGACTTTTTCTCAACAACAGGAAAACAAGGAGATACAGTACTCACCTCCCGAGTGGACCGTGACAGAGACATCGGAGACAAAAATTGGGATTCATCAAACTCCACATGACGAGATACAACAACACGACCATCAGGCAAAAGACATTGATACCCTTTGTGACAAGGACTGTAACCCAAGAATGTGCAAGGTTGAGAACGAAACTCTAACTTGTGACGCTGAAACGGGCGCAGATACGGATAGCAGCAACATCCAAAAACACGTAAATGATCATACGTAGGTTCACACCCATAAAGGACACTATACGGAGTCTTACCATCTAACATTGGCGTGGGAAGTCGATTTATTAAGTGAACTGCACTTGTAAACGCATATGCCCAAAATTCCATTGACAGTCCGGCTTGAGCTAGAAGAGTAAGGCCCATTTCCACAATGTGACGATGTTTACGCTCGGCGACGCCATTTTGTTCAGAAGTATGCGGGCACGAAAAATGATGGACAATGCCTTGAGAAGCTAAAATTGATGCCAAAGCTCGATATTCCCCACCACCATCACTCTGAATCTGCTTTATGGTCTTGCCAAACTGAGTGTGAACAAGTTTCTGAAACTGAGTAAAACACGTGACAACCTGAGATTTTTGCCGAATTAAATACACCCAAGTAAACCGAGAACTCATCTCAATGAACGACACATAGTACCAATTGTTACTAGAGGCAACTGACGCAGGTCCCCATACATCCGATACAACCAACGAGAAAGAATCAGTATATTCAGTAGTGGAAACCGTAAACGGCAACTTATGAAACTTGCCCTTTTTACAAGCAGTACAAACATCACTAAAGGCAGTTTTATTCATACGAAATTGACATTTATTTAAAACATTCTTAACAACATTCGACGACGGATGACCAAGTCGCTTATGCCATAGCGAAAACACTTGACTTTCATCATGTTGAGTAGAATATTCTACTTGAGCAGCAGACGGATGAGACATACGAGGAATAGAACCATCAGGCAGAGAAAACTGATAGAGTCCATTATGAATACGCCCCTTCATCAAAATCTCCTGAGTCACGTTGTCCTTAATCACACAGTACGTAGAATGAAATTCAAAAAATACCCCATTATCAGTTGCAAATTGTGAGACTGACAATAAATTTTTTCGAATGGATGGAGCACACAAAACATTAGATAACCGAAGCAACCTAGACCTTGTCGGTAACACACCTTGACCAATAGACGATATCATAGCAGGCGTACCATCGCCCATTAAAATAGAAGACGTACCTGAGTAAGGAACGACATTATGCAGGGCTGAAGAATCGCGACACACATGATTGCTGGCACCAGAGTCGAGATACCAGGATGACGTCCCAACCGTTCCAGGAACCGGCGAGTCAGACTCATCCCCACTCACTCCATATTGAGTAGAATTTATGTGCGAACCCGAAATGGACGGATCAGAAGAGTCAGACGCATGAAGATCGCCCAACCGAGGAAGCCCAAAACATGGATTTAACGCTGAAAACACCCGAGCACGCGGCTTAGTGCGCCATGGAACTGCAGCATTGCCGGTCGGTGTAGATGAACCAAGCTGCACATGATTCAACATAGGATTAGTGGGCCTAATAGGAGCATTCGGTCCAAGGGGAGCATTTGGCCCAATATCAGTGGGACCAAAACTGCCATTAATTCCATCAGGTGACCCAACATCATGCGGCCCATTAGTAGGTGGTCTAAACTCACGACTACCTGGCCTGAGCCATCCATGTAGCCCAACATTCGGTCCTGCACAATTATAGCCATCAGCACACACATTTTGACCAGAAACACAATTAGTTTGACCACCCCTAAATCAATTTTGACCAACATTATTTCCTGCACGTTGTTCCAGAAAACCATTATAGCCATCAGCACACACATTTTGACCAGAAACACCATTATTTTGACCAACCCCAAAACAATTTTGACCAACATTATTTCCATAATAATTTTGACCAAGGTTGGAAATCCTAGGTCTTGTATTCGGTTGTGAAGACCAGCCACCATCTCCAGAACCACGAGGGTTCGGCAATTGAACCTGCATCGACGATGAATCATCACGGTGGTACCGATAATAGCACCTCTGAGCGACGTGACCAAAATGGGAGCAGATCTGACATTGGAGACGCGGCCGAAAGTTCCTCCCACGGCCACGCAGCCCCGAACGACCTCCTCGTGTAGAACCTTCCATGGACGCATCTTCCACCAGGTTAGCAACGTACACCACCTCTTGAGTTGTTTGAACATGCCGATTCTCACACTCAATCAAGGCTTCCATCAAACGCTGAAACGGCAAAGGAGTAGAGGACAACGAGGCCGAAGATACAACACCTTCAAATTCAGACGCAAGGCCCGCAAGTAACACTGCCGTCCGCTCCGCCACCGAGATGGTGGTTCCAGACGACTCCAAGAGAGCACACAAACTTTTTAGTTTTGCCACATAGTCGCGGATCGACAAGCTCCCTTTCTTGAGAGAGTGAAGATCATGACGCAATCTGGACTGTCGTTGATCTGTATCGGCCGCGAACATCGCCAACGCTGTGTTCCATACATCAGATGCCGATTGAATATCCATAAAGGAAGACACAATAGTCGAACTTATGGTTGAGAGGAGCCACGAAGTAAGAAGATTATCTTGTTGTTGAAAAACAGATGCCGCCGGATTGAGCACAAGAGCACCATCCGATGCTTGCACAAATCTCGGCGGCGCAGAAGTAGATCCATCAAGAAATCCAAACAACTCATAGCCATTAGTAATAAACCTAACCTGTTGCTTCCATTGAAGAAAAGTTCCTTCATCAAGCTTCACTACTTCATGCCGAGGAAGCGAATTCACCACCCGATCCGCACCAAAAACAGAGCCATTCACTTCAACCGAGTCAGAAGCAGCAGAATTTGTTGTTGCCATGCTCAAGAACGCCTAGCGACTGATACCATGAAGAAATTTAGGTAAACTAATGAAATAAAATGTGTTTTCAATCTGAAATTATTCTTGTTAAGCTGTTCAATACAGTGTTAAATGTACATATTTATAGAAGCAGATAACCACCTTCCTTAACAGATTAGCTAACTCCTCAGCTCATTCTAACTACCTCTCTAACTGACTATTATTTCTAACACATCTCAATTGAATCTTTGGATCAGGTGCTTCACCTTTTGGGCAGTTGATTCATGCAAAAACATGGGCTGCCTGTTACCCAATCTGACAGGCACCTTTTTTTTCCCCTTTGAAATGATGGGTTAGTGTTATTTGTGTTTTTTTCATTTTTTGTGGGTTGTGGAGGGGGATCAATGGCTCCAGCGACAGATGTATCTCCACATGCAACAAAACTAGAAGATGGAAGCTTCAAAAGTGGTTTCAATTCAATGGAGGATGAAAATGAAGACACATTGGGGAATATGACCCAAGCCAGCGCTGCCAAACCTCCAAGAAGCCTCTCTGCTATGCGCCATTGCTCAAGCTCTGCGTGGCTAATCGAACATGTTTGTCTTATCTGCCTTTTCTTTCTTCTTTAAAGTCCTCGGTTGCCTTTATGCTCTTGAGTTAGATTTCCAATAATTCAGCTGCATGATCAAATTTAACCTGTACATGTGTATTTACATTAGCATAAACTTGGGGTGAAATTTTCTTTTGAAGAACCAAAACATAAACTTCCTTTGGTAAACTACATTTTGGATTGAACTAAGCTCACCAACTCATGCTAAGAATTATATTGTTGTTATTTTCAGTCTATGTAAAAGCTTTATAACGATTTCAGATTTCACCTAAATTGTTGCTTTTGTTTCATGGGATTCATTGTGAATTATTAGCCTCCTTTTTGATGTTCCCCTCGTTTACATTGTCACTCGAGTTGATGCCTGCTGCATAAGTTTTAAAACAAATTTCATGTAAAATAGTTCTTTTTTGGGTTGATGTAGGAATCAGTTATGGGTGCTGCGGGCTTGAAGTCACCACCATCACGTGAAGATTCTTGCTTTCTACCTGTATTCCGTTCAGGAAGCTGTTCTGAGAAAGGACCAAAACAATATATGGAAGATGAGTTTATATGTATTGATGATCTGTTTCAGCATCTTGGCCCGGCTGCAAGCTGTCCTTGCCTAGGAGCATTCTATGGGGTGTGTAACTTTTGTTAGGTTAGATTACTTAAATTCAGGACACTGTTTTTGTAATTTCAGCGTATGGAACAATTCCTTTAGTCACCAGCCACCTTAGTACGCCTGTTTCGTAAAGCTTTGCACAATTATCAGATTTATCTAGCTTTTGATTATATATATAATGTAGAACTAAGGTTCTGCCTTTTTTTCCTATAGGTATTTGATGGGCATGGTGGTCTAGATGCAGCATCCTTCACCAGAAAGAACATTCTCAACTTCATTGTTGAAGACGCTAATTTTGCAACTGGAACAAAAAAGGCAGTTAAGCGTGCTTACGTGAAAGCTGATCATGCACTTGCAGATGCTAAATCTCTTGATAGGTCCTCTGGCACCACTGCTTTGACTGCTCTCATTTTGGAAAGGTAAGAAATCTGATGCTAAACATTTACTTTTTTAAAACATATGCATTGTGCCGTTGGACGTTGATATCGTAAGGTATGGCAGTGTGACATGATTTAACTATGGTTGTTTCTGTCAGAACCATGATCATTGCTAATGCTGGGGACTCTCGAGCTGTATTGGGTAAACGAGGAAGAGCAATCGAGTTGTCTAAAGACCACAAACCCAACTGTACATCTGAAAGATTAAGAATCGAGGAACTAGGTGGTGTGATATATGATGGCTACCTGAATGGCCAGCTTTCTGTAGCACGTGCTCTTGGAGACTGGCATATTAAGGGCGCTAAAGGTTCGAAGAGTCCCTTAAGCTGTGAGCCAGAGTTGGAAGAAATTTTGCTGACAGAAGAAGATGAGTTTCTGATAATGGGGTGTGATGGGCTTTGGGATGTGATGAGTAGCCAATGTGCTGTGACAATGGTGAGGAAGGAGTTGATGCAGCATAATGATCCTGAGAAGTGCTCAAGAGCACTTGTGAAGGAAGCATTACAACGCAACACATGTGATAATCTAACTGTTGTTGTAGTCTGCTTCTCGCCAGACCCACCTCCGAAGATTGAAATTCCGAGATCGTATAAAAGGAGGAGCATATCAGCAGAAGGGCTGGATCTCCTCAAGGGTGTTTTGAACAACGAATGACCGAGTGATAAGAATTGTCTGTATCTTGTACAAAAAAGAAGAAAACAATGGAATTTAAACCAATCGGAGAGCCATTTTTCTGAATAACAACTGGTCCCTCCCACTTGCTGTGACGTGGATAGAAATAGTTGATGATTTCTTGAATCCTGGATGGTGTCCGGTGTATACATTTTTTTTTCATTTTTTATTAGTATATTTTTTGAATTTGAGTTGGTAACATTTGAGTTACAATCTGAAACTGGTAATAAGTTGCCTGGGGCAACCTCAGCAAGTTTGATGTTAGTTGCAGGGATTTTTTTTCAGGGGCAATTAAGCTCCAAGTATGAGGTAGCACTACAAAGTTATCTTATATTTTAATTGTAACAATTTATTTACTATTAGACACATGAAAAACATCTTACTCCAGAGAAAGTAGAGCTTATAAAATTTGAGATTGAGATTGTTAATTTTTAATTACTTGCAATTACCTATGTTGCTCGGAATCTCTATCTTCTTAAAGTCCAGAGGCCATGTAATATCATATAGCATCTACGTTGATAATGCTCTATCCATGTGTAGTTTGGCAACGGCATCCAACATGGACCAAACTTTTAACCTTAAACCCAAATCAGTGAAGCCCTATATTAAGTTTAAGCCTACAAATACAATGGACTGGAGTACACTATATTGATCGAGCATAGCCCATTGGGAATTGCATCATTAAGTTTATATACCAGCGAAAATGCTTGTGCGTATCTATGGCCTATAGATGATTTCGTTAACAGAGAATTGCACCAAAAATCATCACTCACTGCTCGCTCTGCTAGAAACAAACAAACTAACTAAAAGAAAGGAGGAATATGTATGTATGTATGTATGATCCAGGTTCTTGTGTTGGTCTCTTCAAGTATTCATGCCACGGTACAGAACACACAGGGGAAAACCAAACCCAAAAACAAAATAATAAAGTCAGCACAGGCCAAGAGCCAAAAAAATCTTACTTATATCTACGATATTTCTTCGTATCTTATCCAAAAGAAGTGAAGAAATAGTTGAAGGGGGTGGCAGTGAAATTATGATTTGAATTTGGATGGGAGGGAGGGACAGTTTGGCAAACACAGAAAGATAATGTGGTCTCAATCAAACGGCCCACAAAAGATTATGGAGAATCATACGTCAAAGCTAATAATGGGGCCTTGCTTAAGCGGCAAACCGACAGTGGCTGCTGAATGATAGCCTTGCTGGCTTTTATCTTTTTCTTTATTCTCATCTGCTTTGCGTGTTTAACTTCAACTTGTCTACCCACTTCAACTGTTGAAGATTTTTTTTAGATAGGTTGCTCGGCTTATCCCATCTGCCCCTCCGAACATTCATCTCACCACATGTGCATTTGAGTTGGTTGTCTGTTTGTACTTTATTACTTCAAGTAAACGACAAAAGAATCGAAAAGGATCATTAAAAAAATCTTAACGTGCCCCATCCCCTACATTATTTTACAAATTCTGCTCCTCCTTTTGCAGAATGCATATTGTAAAGTGGTATTTTCTGCTCCCATTTAGATCTCTCAAACGCCAACAACTTGCACTCGTCTGTCTGTCTTTATCTAATAACAAGTGAAGTGAAACAACATTCCCATCTATTCTCATCTCCTCCGTCTAAGAATTAAAACATCCTAAGTGCCCAACCAATCTACTCTTGTTTTTCTTCAAAATCTTACACTCATCACTCTTTTGGTCTAGATATGGGGTTTGATAAGGAAGCAAGCTCATCCTCGCATGTGCTGCAAGTGCCACCTCTCCCAAGAGAAGATACCCCCTTGTTGGGCCAACCACGTCGCCTGTCTTCCCAGTCAAAGACCTTTGCAAACGTCTTTATAGCTATAGTTGGAGCAGGCGTCCTCGGCCTTCCTTACACCTTCAAGAAAACTGGCTGGCTTATGGGCTCCCTCATGCTCTTCTCTGTTGCTCTCCTAGCCTATCACTGCATGATGCTTTTGGTTTTTACTCGCCGCAAGCTGGAGTCTATCCATGGCTTCTCCAAGATCAACTCCTTCGGTGATCTTGGCTTCGAGGTTTGTGGCCCCCTTGGTCGCTTTGCGGTAGATATAATGATAGTTCTTGCCCAAGCTGGTTTCTGCATTAGTTACCTCATTTTTATTGCCAACACTTTAGCCTATGTCTTTAATGCTGACAATCAGGCAAGTATTCTTGGGCTCAGTTCCAAGACTGTGTATCTGTGGGCTTGTTTTCCATTCCAGTTAGGTTTGAATTCAATTGCAACGTTGACTCATTTGGCTCCTTTGAGTATCTTTGCGGATGTGGTAGATCTTGCAGCTGTGGGAGTGGTGATGGTAGAGGATGTATTGGTTTTCTTGAAGAATAGACCCGAGTTGAAGGCTTTCGGTGGTTTCTCTGTATTTTTTTATGGCCTGGGGGTGGCTGTTTATTCTTTTGAAGGAATAGGGATGATACTGCCATTGGAATTAGAGGCTAAATACAAAGATAAGTTTGGGAAAGTATTGGCCTTATGCATGGCATTCATTTCTCTGCTGTATGGAGCATTTGGGATATTGGGATACATGGCTTTTGGTGAAGAAACCAAAGATATAATCACTACCAACCTGGGAGCAGGGTTAATAAGCACTCTGGTGCAACTGGGTCTATGTGTGAACCTGTTTATAACATTCCCGTTGATGATGAACCCAGTTTACGAGGTGGTGGAGAGGCGGTTGTGTGATTCTAGATACTGCTTATGGCTAAGGTGGGTAGTTGTTTTGGGGGTAAGTTTAGTGGCACTGCTGGTCCCAAATTTTGCAGATTTCTTGTCTCTAGTGGGCAGTAGTGTCTGCTGTGCTCTGGGGTTTGTGTTGCCTGCTGCTTTTCATTTGATGGTATTCAAGAAGGAATTAGGGTGGGATGGATTGATTTTGGATGCCATCATTGTGGTTCTGGGTGTGATTATGGGAGTCTCAGGAACCTGGTCTTCGCTCTTGGAGATATTTGCGTCCAAGGCCTAATGATCTCCTTTCTTTTTTCCTCTCTTTAGGTGAGGTGATCATATGAACGACTGTTAATTCCAATGATTAGACATACAACTTGACCATGTACGATGCCCATTTAATTCCTCGAGAAATTGATGTATTTTCATAACAGTTCAATCTTTGTGTTTGTGTACATTTTTCTTTCTCCGTGCTGCTTCTATTGTCAAATCATAGCAAATTGCAACTTGTAATCGGCAGGGTGAACGAAATAATACTATTCGGCAAAAGGAATACACCAGCAAGTTGCACTGCATGAAAAACGAGTTTATATACAATTTTATATTACATATCAAATGCTAATCACCTACGACCAGACTCCAATAAAATATATAATGATTAATCACACGAACACCCGAATTAATTGCATTTGTTTTTTTCGCTTTCACTAAAAAGCACTCCGGTAATCAGAATCTTCCCTCGGGACTCTGGCTCTCCTCTGACGTCTTAAATGGCCCAGTACAATGGTAACTCATGACCATGATCAAATCCTCTACTGCTTCGTGTGGAACCAAACCTTGCTAGCGAATGTTGTGCATCAAACCAATCATACCCATAACCAATATCAAGCGAGGAGAATTGAAAGAGTCCATTTTCTTGAATGCAGAATGAATCACACCCAGAGCTACTATCAAATGACTAATCTTCCCATCCTTCACAAAACTTCTGGGAGCTCCCATAATGATAAGCAGGGGTACCCGGAACAGAATCAACAAAAATAGACGAGCTTTGCCCCTTGAACAACTTATCCGCATAGACAGGAGAGCTTGGAATATATTCTGCAAATATGGCCGAATTCTTCCCCATGAACATGTTATCTGCATAGGCAGGAGTGCTAGGAACAGAATCTGCAAAAATAGATGAGCTTTTCCCCTTGAAGATTGTTTTTATAAGCAGGGCTGCTTGGAATAGAATCCGCAAAAATAGACGAGCTTTTCCCATGGAACATGTCACCTATGTAGGCAGGGGTTCTCGGAACAGAATACTCAAAAGTGAACGGGCCTTTCCCTGGGAACAAGTTTTCTGTTTGGGAGGACTGCGATCTTATGGGCTTTATGTTGAAGTCACCAAGACAAAATATAGAGTTATTATCATGCTCATCAGGATCCATTGTCTCCTGCAAGGACGTATTCTTTAGACCATTTGTGGTTTTCATTACAATTCTGACAAATCTTCTCATCAAACAAACAACATCCATTCGGGAAAAGATTAAATGAAGACAAAATACTAGAATTTTGATATCCACAGAAAGTGATTAAAAGAATATAAGGCTTCCTTTGATAAAAAGACAGCACCACTACTGTTTGTCACATAAGAATCCTGGAATTCTTGAGATCGCTTATCTTCTGTACTACTTATAGCTGGACTTCCAGAGGGACTTTCTGCCAGGCTATCCTCTCTTTGCTCATTTGCCAAGTCTCTCTCATGGATCCATTCGCTTGTATTAAGAATCTTACATGTGTTAGCGCCAGCAGCCGTTTCCTTTTGAACTTGTAAAACTTTTGGTTTTGGAGGGGCTATGACATTTTGTATATCACGAGTGAGCTCCTTTACAAATGTGAATTCTAAAAGGAGAGTTAGTGACAGTTCATCAGAATTGTATTAAGATTACAGAATAGTCAGAAGAAAGTACCATGTTAATTTGATACATTACAATCAACATTATGTTAGGGACATGCAAAGTCCATTACTAAATGCGGTTCAGCAAGCACTCTAGTTTGGACAACAAAAGATAAAAATGCCCTAAAGGTACATACTTGTGTCTTCAAACTTGTCACAATTTTCATACCAATCAGCTGCGAGGTTTGCAAAAGAGTTCTTTCATTGTGCGAGGTTCGGAGGTCAGTTACACGATGGCAATAAGAATTGCATTGGGCTATTGAGAAATTTAAAGGGAAGATATTGTTGATTGCTATTCTTAAGGTTCCATGGAATGTGCACATTTACTTGATATGCGAGAAAGAGAAAATAAATTGTTGAAACATTTTCCACATATATAGTGTTTGTTTTTATCCCATGTGCCAACATAATCAGAAAATAAACTGTATTGAGAGTAATTGATCAGTTAAATAGTAAAATAGAATCTCATCTTTACACGTATAGGTAGTTTATAAGATGACCAATAGCTGTTCAAAATGCAACTTAGTGATCCACCAGTTATATCCATGCAGATATTGCATGACCAACATGATATTTCAAGGACAAAAAATATTTTAACCAGCATAATTGAGCTAGCAGTAGATAAACCAGAAACTGACAATCAACCAATCATAGACTACCTCTAAGGAGCCTCCAGCTTAAGAACAGATGGCATGACTGATCACCGGTAATTGTTCCATCTCTATCAGTGTCAACTTGTACAAATACTTTTGTGTACTTCTGTAAATCAGATTGTGTTATCTTATGCAATGGGGGCTGAGACTGAGTTGATTCTCTAGAAGCCAAGTTCCCAGGTCCAGCAGGAAATCCAGTTGACCCAGAGACGGCATTGGTTTGGACTGTAACCTGCTTGTTCAGTTTACTTGTTGGATGACCTGTATGATACTGACCACCCACAGGTTGTTGAGAAAGTGTACTCAGCAAATACTCGGTTGGCCTTGGCTTTAGAGAAGTACGGGCCCTGGTGCTGGAATGGAGGTCATTGAGACAGTTGAGCTAGTTGCAGGTGATGCGGCCGCCAAAGAAGTTGCTTTGACTGCAATGAAGTTGCAGAGAAGTCACCAAGAAAGGAATCAGAGACAAACCCCTTTCCCGAAGCCACCAATTCTTTGGGATCCTTTTCTGTTAACTGGCTGGATGGCATATCTTGCCTTTTTCAGTAGTAGAGGATATCTGCCCAGGAGCTGATAGCGGTCTTGGTTGCATAAAAAGTGTCAAACCCAAAGATGTCTGTCCAAATCCATCTTGGCTCGTAGAAGGACCAAAACCTTGGCTATGAACTTGGTTATTAGCACCACCTATAAGACCACCCCGAGTTTCTACTTTGCCAATTAGTTGAGGAGTTTGAAGTTGGAAGACGAGGAGCCACAATGTTACCTCCCATCAGCATGCCTTGTGCAGCAAGAACTTGTTCTGTCTGTGATGAAATGCTGGAAGGCATTGCTTGGGTTGGCCTCATAACCTGGTTTTGCTGTGATTGGAGATGCTGATGATTTACACCTACATTACCAAGGCCAGGTGTCCCTAGTGTTGCTAGATTGGACTGTGGTGTAGGTACAGTTGCAAGGTTTATCTGGGGAGCAGGAATTTTAGCTGAAGCAGGGCCGTACAGTGCAGTATTTATCATATCTGGAGTCAAATCTCGCTTAATTTGTGCCACAGTATAAAGTTTAAGGGCATTATAAAATTCTTGTCTACCAAGATAACCTAGTTTCTGCTGGTCAGCATCCATCAAAACCTACAAATAGAAACATCAATTGAGTGCGACAAAAGGAATAAACCAAACAGATACATGAATTCTCCACAAGGAGAAGAGATGTAAAACAATCTACCGAACCCCTAGAAGTATTAGGTACCAGTTCTTTCCGAGCATTGCACTGCTAAACAACATTTAGATGTTCTCCATATGATATTTGAACAAAAAATGATACTTAAGAAAAATAATAAAAGCACGTCAGTAGTGGCTCATACATAATATCGCTACAAATTAAAGAAGAAATAACTTGCTAAGCTGAGTGAAAACCATATAACAATTATGTGTTGTCGTTCTCCTTTTATCTCAACCAAAACCAACGAATGGGAAAAAGAAGTCAAACTAACCCCAAAAGAAAAAAAAAAAAACCCACTGAGCAAAGAAGAAAGGTTCAGTATGATTTGTAGGAGAAACAAAAAGGCAAGAGGGAAATGACCTGAGAGAGAACGTTCTGGGACAAAATTGGAGCCTTGAAAAAAGGCAACAGCCTCGGCTCCACTAATCTGGCGTTCCTAGAATAAGCAACGAACAGATCGGTATTGTTAGGAATATCCCGCCACCGCCAAGCTGGAATTTAAAATTCCAGGATTGGAAGAAACGTCAAGGAATAGAAAATCAGATGGGAAATGGATACATAACATAACCATAAATCATCCAATTCCACAGACGAAATGTTAAACAAGACTAAACTGATTGCTTGCACCCGACGAAATCAGAAATTAGAAAACTTCAAAAGGCCACCTACGATGTTGATTGGCTTACTTAGGCGGGAAGCGACGTCGTTTGTTTTATTGACCGAGTCGCACACAAATTACATACTGCAACTTGCGGCCTCAGTCAGTGTTATAAAAGGGATTATAACACTACTGGTATTAATACTTGGGAAAAAAAGTAATGATACTATAGTTGAGCAAAAAAAAGCAATCATGTAATTAGCGATGATGCATTAGATCTCATCAGAAACCAAAAAGGGCAGGTGGCAGATGAAACTAAGTCATCGCTCAAACCTAAGACAAACATCACCCCACCTACTTACCTACTAGGTCGCTAATGAGCCAGGTGAGGATCATTATATGGGCTTCCGGGATCATGAAAACCAAATGCAAATTGCCCAAAGCCCAAGCCAACATGTCGAGGGGGCAAGCAAAAGAGCCTTATGTTCAAATGAGGATGACGCAGCAGGGAGGGCGGCACCATAAAGCGAACATGGGACGGGACACCTGTTGCATTATTTTGCACCGTTTCTATTCAAAGCCACACACAAAATTAACACACCCCCCCGCCCAAAAATAGCAAACCATAAAAAAAGCACCCGGCCACAACAAAAGGGAAAGTAAAAAAAAAGGATAATAAAGCAAACAAATCGCCAAATATATAAACAAAAAACTAAACCAACAATCAACGAAAAAACAAATTCCGTTTTTTCGTTAATTTCCTCCCAACGCTGATCCGATCACAGTTGCCGACATGTCTTGTTCTTCATCATCGGGTTCGGAGGAAGATGACGAGGGAATCGACTCTTACAGGAAAGGAGGATATCATGCCGTCCGGATCGGCGATCCATTCGCCGCTGGTCGTTACATCGCTCAGAGGAAGCTGGGTTGGGGTCAGTTTTCCACTGTTTGGCTCGCTTACGATACCCAATCCTCTGTATGTCCCTCCTGTTCCTTCACCTTAGATTTTCTTCTGCTTTTCTTATGATCTGGGTCTTATTTCATTTTGCGCCTTTTTTTTTTTAACTTTTGTTTGTTCTGGGTCTTATGGGCTCTGCTTTCCGTTTAACCGTTATTGTCAGTATCCCCTTTCCCGCAAGTATTCATTTTTGGCTTTTTCTATAAAGAATCTCTACGACATTATTATCCGTTTCGTTTCTTATTACTCTTTTTTGGGATCGGCGATTGATGCCTAGATATTTTGCTATAAGTATATGGTCAGATGTATGCAATAATAATCAGGTTGATTAAACTTTTTAAAGGAAAAAAGAAAACCTGATCTGAAATCTGAATAGTATTTCTTGTATGAGTTGTCAAATTCTTTGCTTTTTGTAATCCTATGCTGCCTCTTGATAAAAGATGTTGATTTTTGGAAATTTTCTTGAAAAAAAAGAAGAGAGGGTATCCCTTGATTTTTATTGATTAGCATCATTGTATTATCTAAACCATTTCTCTTTTGAACCAGAAATATGTTGCTCTAAAGATCCAGAAAAGCGCACAACAATTTGCACAAGCTGCACTTCATGAAATTGATGTCCTTTCATCTATTGCTGACGGAGACCCCTCAAACTCGAAGTGTGTGGTGCGCCTGATTGACCACTTTAAGCACAGTGGTCCAAATGGCCAACATCTATGCATGGTCCTCGAATTCCTCGGTGATAGCCTACTTCAATTAATCAGGTTTAACCGTTACAAAGGGCTTGAATTGAATAAAGTTAGGGAGATCTGCAAATGCATTTTGATAGCCCTGGATTACTTGCATAGGGAGGTTGGTATAATCCACACGGATTTAAAGCCTGAAAATATTCTTGTCTTTTCCACTATTGATCCAGCCAAGGATCCAGTTAGATCTGGTCTTACTCCAATTCTTGAAAGGCCTGAGGGGGGCACCCTAAATGGTGGATCTACCATGAACATCATTGAGAAAAAATTGAAACGGAGGGCCAGAAGAGCAGTTGCTAATATAGGTGTTAGAAGAGATTCAATGGGAGTAGAAGCTCCAAAATCTGCAAGATGTCTTGATGGGATTGATATGAGGTGCAAGGTTGTGGACTTTGGAAACGCATGTTGGGCTGACAAACGATTTGCAGAAGAAATTCAAACAAGGCAGTATAGAGCTCCTGAGGTCATACTTCTATCTGGGTATACCTTTTCCGTTGATATGTGGTCATTTGCTTGCATAGCCTTTGAGCTCGCTACTGGTGACATGATGTTTGCTCCCAAAACGGGACAAGGCTTCAGCGAAGACGAGGTATGACTGTTCTATGCATCACACTTTGGAAATGGTTTTCCTTGTCCTTTTTTTGCGGGATATGTGTTTAGAAAATAGGAATAGGGAGTAGCTCAAGGAAAACAGTATTTTCTATTTGTCTGGCATGATGCCAGATTAGGATCATCTTTGTTCTTCACCTATTATATATTTAGTTATTCTACTTGCATTGCAGCTGTCATATTACCATTTTTTTCATCCTTCCCCTCTGATCCTGCCATTATAGTGTGATCTGGTTTCTTTTCTTATAGGTATCATACCAGAAAAGAGCTATAAAAAATAACTGTGCTGAGTAGAAGGCAGGCCTGCATCATAGTAATCATGTTTATATTTAAGTCAAATCAAATTAGTTTTTTCATATACACATGTGAAGTGTCTCATGGTTTTAACAGCGGCACTAGCTACGGAGATTTAGTTATTGTCTTTGATTAGCATATTATTATGAATTTATTTATATGCCTACTATTTTTTGTTTGTTTGTTTGTTTGTTTATGGGTCATAATAATAAAAAATAATAACCCTATAGATAAATGGAGGAAAGGACCACTGGGAATAATATTATTCATTTGGTTGCTTCCAGGATCACCTTGCTCTCATGATGGAACTTCTTGGAAAGATGCCTCGGAAGGTAAAATTATTTCTATATTAATGTCCTTTCCTTGTTATAAAATTGTTGTGATAGAAATGTTAATATATGCATGTGTAAGCAGATTGCTGTTGGAGGAGCTCGATCAAAGGATTTTTTTGACAGGCATGGGGATCTGAAGAGGATTCGGAGACTGAAGTTCCTGCCACTGGATCGATTGTTGGTGACTAAATATAAATTCTCCGAGACTGATGCACGTGAGTTTTTGGAGTTTCTTTCTCCTCTTCTTGATTTTTCCCCAGAGAAGCGACCAACTGCCCAGCAGTGTCTGCAACACCCATGGCTGAACCTGAGGAGCTCAGATGGTCAATCTAACACTGGAATGAGCAAACTTAAGATTTAAGGTGGGCAAGAGAAGAAGGGATTAAAGATTCCTCCCTCCACCTGTACGACTATTGATTGTGTTTGTTTTAATTGTTTTAATTTTTTGGGCTTGTGGCATTTTCAATAAGATTCTTTTTCTTCTTTTTCTTCTTCTTCTTCTTCTTCTTCTTATTTTTGATTAATGGTTAACAAAGTATAAAGTAATAACTATTGTGAGGAAATGACAAGGGAGTTTTAACTGCGATAACTGAATGTGTTGTTCACATTGTTTTCAAGTTAATTATATACCAGTTGCATATTATGGTTGGAACACCATTACCATCCAGCTATTCTACTCCAAGTTTTCTTCAGTAATGATTATGAATCACACGTCTATGTGTTAGATAGTGTTGAATGAATCCTCTTTTTTGTCATCATGTCATGATTTGGATCAACCACTTTGGTCATCAGTTATTGATTCTTCTTCTTGTAGAAAAAAGGGGTTGTTATATAGGTTTCCAAGAGCAATAGGTGTAGTAGATAAGAGTGCTGATTTCAACATTATTTCTATAGATGGGATTTTAAAATTGACAAAAAAGTGCTCACATTTAGCTATTGAGAGAGTAAAGAGAGAGTGTTGCACATATAATTGTGCGCCTCCCTTTTTCTCCTCTCTATACACAACCAAATATCCTTATCCAATTTTTGGTATAACTTGGGAGAGCCGATCGCAAACGAAAAAAAAAAAAAAGGCACAACATTACTACACTTTAGCAACTGTCAGCAGGTCCTAGATGAATTCATCAATATTTACAGCAAGACATTGAGAGAAAAAAAATGCGTTCACGAATGCCAAGATCTATCATAGTCTTTAAAAGAAACGCCATGGTTAGATGATGGATTGCTAGGTCAAGGTGTAAATATGTTTCAGCAACCTCAACTTCACTGGTATCCTTCATTAAACTCGTTAGATTATGAACGTGTTTCTGTATCCATCAATCATGCATCTCATAAACAACACAAATGCATTTTATACGGCCATAATTAAAAATAAAGGAGAACCACCCCAAATTGAGGGAGAAGAAAATAATGAATCAACTGCTGAAATAACAATACCAAGGGCAGTAAAGTTTCAGTACATCTAGCATCATCCAAGAATGCGGGATGAATATGCAACAAAACAAAAACATCTAAATTTATTGCATTCCTCTTTATCTCAAATCCAAATATTGCTATCATTCTATGCAGCAAGCACTATTAGTAAAGTGTAGAGGCAAGCAATTGAACATTCAAATATACATTCTGTCAATTCAACTTCCTTACAAAACCAGTAACGAGCAAAGAGATAAATGGAGTAAAGTCGTTCCTAATTTCCTATAAAAGAAAATTATGAATCCTACCTCAGCTATTAACTTCAACCCTTGAAGCAACCTGTTACAAGAACAGGATTTGAATATTATGATTGCACGACTTTGTTTTGTTTGATACATGCAGGGGCCTTGAAATCCTGGCATTTCCGCATACCTTCGATTGAAATAACACCATCATCAGAGGGCTCCAAAGAATAAAAGGTCTTAACAGCAGCGGTAGAATTATCCATGTTCTTTTCAGTCAATGGAGAGCTCTTAGTAATCATATCTTCCTTGGGATTCACTCGATCCCTAAAGGAACAAATGCTTAAGGGCAGCCTCTTTAACTTCATTCTTCCCCTCTTTTTACTAGGAGTTACATCGTCACAAGCTTTTTCCTTCAAATGGCTTGATTCTGCTTCACCATTATCCAACTCTGATTGCCCAGATTTATCATATTTAGCACCCTTTGCCTCTGCTTTAACTGATTCTTCCATTGAGTCCCCAGAATCAATTTCATCTGCTATAGTACCTCCATTGCATGTAGAAGATGGGCTTCCTCCCAATACAATACCCCCATTGGAAGCTTTTGTTTTCTCAAGAGTTGGCATGATCTTAGGCCTTTTATGTTTATGACCTCTCCATTCAGAAGTTGGTGAATTCTTTGAGATTCTTGGGGAACTGTTGATTGCTCGGTGCAACTTCCGGGCTAACTCTTCATCTGTCCTAGGACTCTCAATTGGTTCGTGTTTCTTGTACAAGAGTTGAACAGGGACATGTTTCTTGAGCTTATTCTTTTTTAGGTGTCTTTCCTTATTAATCGAGTCTTCAGAAAATTTTGCTACCATGTCCAATGCATTCTTAGCTGCAGCAACAGCTTTAGCTGCAATTGCTGCCTTCTCCTCTGCAGCAGCTCTGGCAGCCTCAGCAGCTTTAGCAGCAGAGGTAGCTGCTGCTCTTGAGGCCTCCAAAATCTCCTCAGGAGAAAGATTTGGGTTATATAAATGGGAACTCATCAATAAATTTTTTAGATGGTCATTAACATCACTTGAAGAAGCAGAAGGCGAGTGTGAGGGTGAGGGTGAGGGTGAGGGTGAGGGTGAAGGTGAAGGTGAAGGTGAAGGAGGAGATGAAGAGGAAGAAGCCACTGCAGGCTGATCTGAAGCATCATTGGCATTGGATGCCTGTTTCTTAAATCCTGCAAGCAGACGCTTCCGAGGAGGCAGGAGGACATCCGCATCCAAGTGATTGATGTCACAAATGTTAGCCTCCATTAATATCCCTTCTCCGATTTATTAAAATCTGAAACACCAAAGCACAAGTAATTTGTCTACATAGATAGTCTAGCCGCTCGAATCACATCCACGTTAAAACATCAATAATCATAGATTCCCGATGTTAAATTGTAAACAAAACCCAAAACAAAATCTGAATTCTCATCACAGTAATAGTAACAGCAAAAACCCATCAAATTTGGAAAAAGAAGATGAGCAGATTTGGAAAGCAGCATAAATTCAAGCGGTTCTAATAGATAAATCGGAACTGAAAGACGTTTCACGTGTTGTAAATGACATAAACAACGTAAATTTGAAAACCCTACCGGCATATTCGGTTACACAAGAGCTTCCCGTAAAACCAAAAGAATAATAAAGACAGAAAGTCAACAAAAAGATCATCATGCAATGGAAATGAATAGCCAAGTTAAAGATTATATCGGAACAGGTAACATGAAAGAAAGAAACAAAATTAAAACGTAAAATAGGTTGATTGATAGAAGAAAAATGGAAAATTACAGGAAAGCAAACGCAACGTGAAGCGAAAATGCGAATCAACAAGCTCTGATCGAATGAAATTATGAGATGTAACTGAAATTAGAGTGAATTAAAAGAAAAAAAGGGATGAATTTTGATTCAATACCTGATCATTTATGCAGGGGGGGTTTGCTGCTTGGTTGGTTGGTGTCACAGATAAAGAGAGAGTTTTTGTTTGTTTGGATTGCAGGAAAAGAGAGATGATTTAAGAGATTTGAGAAGAAGGAAATTAGGGTTTTTTGTTTATTTATGTCATATTATTATATAGGGTACACATTTGTGTTAGTTTTGAAGATGAGAGGGAGCGAGCGAGAGGGTCCAGTGTAGGGAATAAGGAAAAGGAAAAACGAAGATCTTATGTCGTGTTACCAATTACTATACTAATGAAATTTAATTATTTAGGATTATTTAGCTAATGCTAATACTAATACTAATGCTGTTGTAACCCAGCCCAGCCCACGAAAGTACCAAACTGAAAAAGTGAATTGCGAAACGAGGGAAAAAAAAACTGAAATGCGCGAAACCAATGCTGTAAACCCTAAACCTTATTTGTTTTCTCCGTAATAAAAAAATTTTCTTAAGAAAAGGCTTTCCCAATCCTAATTTGTTGCTAATTACTCGTTTTCCCCCGGAGTACTCTTTTTTCTTTTTGGTGTATTTAAAGCGGATTGGTTTTGATGCGTATGTTTGTTTAATTTTCTACATGAGCTAGGTTAGGCTTGTAATGGGGAGTATTAAGCCCTTGCCAGATGCTGTTCGTAGTACAGTGCGTTCTGCCACTATCTTGTTTGACCTCACTAGGGTTGTGGAGGAGCTCATTTTCAACAGCCTCGATGCTGCTGCGACAAAGGTCGTAAATTTCAACAACTAACTCGTAAATAATTTCTACGAAGGGAACTCTGTGTTAAGAGTCGCCGTTTCTTTATTGTTTCAGGTGTCAGTCTTTCTAAGTGTTGGGAGCAGCTATGTCAAAGTGGTGGATGATGGTAAAAGCTATCATGCCTTTCGTTGCTAACACCTTTAGTCAATTGTCACGTCCATCCAGGTTTCATGTTTGATTTTTTTATTTATTTGTTGCTTATATGCTTTCAGGGTCTGGTATATCTCGGGATGGATTGGTGCTACTGGGAGAAAGATATGGTTAGCTTCGTAATATACTTGTCGATGATGCCTTTTATTTCCTGATTTTCTGTAATGCCTTCAATTTGTTTTCTCACTAACTCACAGTGCTCGCTTCATTTCTCTTTATGCCAGTAACGTCCAAACTTAACCATCTTAGTGATTTGGATGCTGCTGGCAGTAGCTTTGGCTTTCGGGGAGAAGCTCTAGCTTCTATATCTGATGTAGCTTTGGTAGAAATAGTAACAAAAGCTTATGGAAGACCAAATGGATACCGCAAGGTGATAAAGGTATCTGCAGTGGCTATTTTGTTATAAGCTTCTTTTTTCTTTGCTAATCATTTTGATATTGGCTGCAATTAAATTTCTCTTGGTTCTTTCTTTCCAGGGGTCCAAGTGTTTGTATCTTGGAATTGATGATGATAGGAAAGATATGGGCACAACAGGTAAGGCGTTATCTGGCCACTGCATTTGTTGTTAGCTCACTGGTATTATTGCTTGACTTGAAGATCTGTTCTTGTCCATTTAATGTTGAAATTCCTTTGCGTGTTAGACCAATCTTTTTGCCACATTTTCTCAAAGCTTTTGGTGTTTAGCCTGAAGAGAGCAGATGTTATTCTAGCTTTGAAGTTATATATAAAAAAGAGTACAGCTAGGTAACCTTAAGTATTAGGAGAAGACTCAAATCGGTGAGAAATCACTTAAAATAATAGGAAAAGAAGGCCTGTTTTTCTTTCAATTTTTTCTTTTCTTCATTGACTAATGTCTTGATTCCATACAGTTGTTGTGCGTGATTTATTTTGCAATCAACCTGTTCGGAAGAAACAAATGCAATCAAGGTTTGTCTTTTTAATCTCCAATTTCTTGTTTCCCTTATAGTTAAGCATAGTTTATGAAACTAGCTCTTGGTTGCACCTTGTGAAATCTCTACCATTACACTGAATCGACGCACCTGTGATTTGTAATGCTGAATTTGAAGCCCGAAGAAGGTGTTGCAGTCTGTTAAAAAGTGTGTATTCAGAATTGCTCTTGTTCACCCAATGGTTTACTTCAATCTTATTGATATTGAGAGGTATGTTCTTGTCAAATTTCATTGTTGGAACTGTGTCATTCATGTTCCTTTTCCATTTCTTTTTTTTTTTTTTAACTTTATTGTTTGTTGAATTAAGTGAGGATGAGCTTCTCTCTGTGAATCCTTCCTCTTCCCCTTTGCCTCTTCTGATGAGTGGTCTTGGAATTGAGGATTGTGCCTGTCTGCAGAAGCTGAATGCTAGTGATGGTTCCCTCAAGCTTTCAGGCTACATATCTGGACCTTGTGATGATTTTACTTCTAAGGTAGAATAATTATTTTGATTAACTGCATAAGTGTCTTCATAATTTTTATATTCTAGATTCCTCCTTATGATATTTTTTTTCTTTTCTGGCAGGCCTTTCAATATGTCTGTATCCGCTGAATATCTGAGACCACTATATGGCTAGTCAATATGAAAACATTGTTTATCATCAATTTCGTTTTGGACCTTGACAATGTCAGATATCAATTCAAGACTTGTCTGCAAGGGTCCCATTCATAAGTTGCTGAACAACTTGTCTACTAGTTTCGAGTCTTTACATCCAGAGAAGGCTAATAACTGGACCAAGAACGGAAAAAGGAGTAGATCTCAAGTGGTTCCATCATACATAATTAACATTAGCTGCCCACCATCTTTCTATGATTTAACCTTTGAACCATCAAAGACATATGTCGAATTCAAGGTAATATGCAGTCTAATTGAGAACCATGATTTAGTTTGCATTTGTATTGGTTAAAACATTTTCTTTTCGAGAAGGAACCTTAGTATCTGGTTCAAAATAATGTTTGTTCAAAACATTTGAAGACTACTTTGAACTTTTTTCATTTTCTTATAACAAACGTGGAATTGCTTGCTTCTATTGCATAGAAGTATGGCCAGAATACTCAATGCTGCTTTCTATGATAGTGAAGTGTCACCTTTGGCCTTTGTATGTCATTGTGTTTTGTCGCCAGCTCCTTGTACATTGTGGAACCTTTCAATGTGGTAAAGTACCTCTAAAATGTGTAATGTAGTATATGTACTATCATTCTGTGTGAAAATCTAGCACCCTGTGGTTAACAATGTTAACTAAAACAGCTGACGTGACCTCCATCCGATCACATGTTGATGCATGAGAAATAATGCCAATTTTTTCTACTTTCTCTCCCGTCCCCCTTTTCTCCTCCAATCTATCAACTTTCTTATGAAGCCTAGCTAGTCACTGGCTAGATCTAGCCTGAGGGTCAAATTTGCAGTGAAACTGGCCTGTTTCAAGCCTATTTCAACCTGCCAATACTGGTTCCGGCCTCCTGTGCCTATGGTTTGCTGGATTTGGTCTGAAAGTTGGGAATAATGTCATCCACCTTAACGGTGTTAACCCCTAGTGCCATTTTAATAGACTAATGGTAGTATAGATGCCATATTACACACTTTTAAAGTACATATGCCACATTGAAAATTTTCTTGAAGCACAATGGAATATGACATTATTCCTTCAATAATAAATGACAGTGTGTATGATGATCAGATGGACTTTGCACATAAGTTGGACATACTTTACCTTTTTTCCCTTTGGGTATACACTTTATTCATTAATTGTAGGATTAAAACATTATCAATTTGTGTGGTTACCTTTAAAAGTCATCTGCCAAATGTCGTAATTCAACTCTTCATTCGTTTAATCCTCAGTGGTGAGTTTATTTTTTCCTTTTTCGAAAAACAAGAAATTTTGGGCCCTTAGGGTTATTAGGAACTTCAGAAAGTTGTTAATTCAACCTCAAATCTCTCTCTCTTTCTGTTTCTTTCTTGCCAGGATTGGAAACCTGTATGTACCTTAATTGAGACAGCAGTTCAACACCTCTGGAGGAAAAATATTAGTTATGGTATGCTCTCAGCCATACAGAACAAAGTGCTTATTATGGTTGTTTTTGTAATGACTCCTGAAACTATCAAGTTATAATTGGTTTCTTATCTAGTCCTTTAACTCATGCAGTTGATGGATTAGGACAAGCAGAAACCCTGAAGGAAGATGTAAATATTTTAAATGTTGCAGAAGGTGCCCTTCGATATGTTATTGGCCAAACATTTTCTTTGGACATGATGTGAATGAATATCCAATCATGCTTTCACAGAAAGTTATTGCTTTCTGCAATGCTATCTCTCTTGCATGCTTCATTTGTTTTTTCAACGTTTGTTCTGTAGATTTTTTTGATGGATCATCAGTGGACTTGGAATTTGCAACGAGGAAGAGGACTAAAAAGTATCAACCATCTTCTTCATTGGACAAGCTAACCATAGATAATTTGTTTCATATGGACCGTGAAGATACGCCATTTGAGGAGTGCAATGGGAATACTGCACAATTTAAAGATCAGCAGAATGATATGAAGTTTGTTCATTGGACTGACTATTCTTTTCAAAGTTTGGGTGATTCCCTTTCCAAAGGTGGCTCCGTAGTAAACCAAAGGAGTGATTGGCATCTTTGGTCATCTGATAACAATATTTTAGCAGAAGATCACTTCTTGGAAAATAGATTTATTGCTTCAGGAAGACCAAACTATCATGTGAACAACAATAATATAAGTTCAAAGTTAGGTAATGAATCCCTCAAGTTTGAGAGTTGTGTGACCAATGAAACAGTTAGGAGTGTTTTTCCTTTTGATAGTCGTGAAGTTTGCAATGACATGCAGTTTAGGAAAAATATCAGCAAACCTTTTATGCAAAGTTGCTCCTTCCAAAGAAACCAGCCACTTGACAGGGAGTTGGTTGAAAGTGACGTAGGAGTTGACTCACCAATTGATAGCCTTAAGACAAAAAGGAAGTGGGTCTGCTCAAATGATGGCTTCAATATGATGGAAGTTGATTTCAGTGACCAGACATTTGATCACCTTTCAAAGACCGCATGGCAGGATGGACCCAAGCTTGTAGGAACAGATAACATTCCTATGGATTGTGATGTTTTAAGAGGAGCTTCTGCAAAGTTGTTTCTGTCATGTGGAGATGTTTCTGTTGAAGAAAATGGCCTAGTATCTGGTTCAGTCATGCTAGCTGAAAACTTTGCCTCTAGTCATCAGTTCTTAAGTTTGGGATTGCGTTCGGGAACCTCAAACCTCTTTGCACAATTTAGTTATAAGAATGCAATAGAAGGGAGTTTCAGATCTGAGAAAAGGACTAACTTTGGTCATTTCTCTGATGGTGAAGACAAGGACAACCAATTTGGTTTTGATCTAATCTCAAGGGGCTCCAGCCAAGAAAAATGCATCCATGATTTCCCAAACACTGAACAAGGAATTGACTATGCTGAATCCAGTAGGGAATTCTCTGAGCACCTTCAACAAGACAATCTAAAACATAAATTTTCTCCAGAACAATTCAACGTAGTAATTGAAGACGGAGATTGGCCTTGTTCAGACTCAAGTATTAATGAACATAAAAGGAAAAGAGATTGCTTTCGTTATCAAGATTTTGGAAAAAACTTTAGTCCTAAAGAAAGATCAAGAAGAAGCCAGTCAGCTCCTCCTTTTTACATCCGGAAGAGGAGGTTTATCTCCTTACATCATTGTTTGCAGACGTCGGAGGAATCTACTTCTAATGAAGTCCGTGGTCCATACACCTTTTTAGGTGATTATGTGATGTACATCTCAGTTTAAAGGATTGGTTAATGATGTACCATATTAATATAAATGAATTTTGCAGAGACTGGTGATAAGAAGCCTCCACAACATTCTTCTGGTTTGCACAATCGATGCTTTGAACCTAATTTTGGGAAGAATAGGTATGAGCAATTTTGTTATCTCCTTACAGAATTGACTTTGATTTTGCTGCTGAAACTTGAATTTTCTCTCTTTCTTGGTTGTTCACTTTGGCTAAATACAGATCAAATATGAATAACAAACCAGACAAGGTGCATGGTCCCATAGTTCAAAAATGTGATAAGATTGAACAACCTTATTGCCGAGAGGATCCTGAACTTGTTCCAGTGCAAGGTATTTCTGTTCTTTCACCAGAAGAAATACTTGTATTTAAGCGTAAGTTCTTACAAAACAATTGATATTGATTTGGTATTGGGTGAACTTGAAGAGGATGAGAGTTTATCAACATTACAGTAGAGTAATAGACATGGAATGCAAAATCCTTTTTTTTCTCCTTAAATTTACTTAGTTGCCAAAGAAGGAAAAACTTTAACTACATATCAACAGATTAACAGCTCTTGTTTGTTCTCTCATCTTTCAGTATTTCCCTCATATGGAAATCAGGATCCCCTAATTTCTGGAACCAAATGGAGAAAAACAGTTGGGTATTTTGCAATTTTAATAAACCGTATTTGCTGCTTCTGAGTTTTCAGCTCCAGATGCATTCACTAGTGGTCAATAGTATTTACTGTATTGTTAATGCAGAGGAATAACAAATTATATGATGCTGACAATGAAGATACTTTACTTGATATCGCTTCTGGATTCCTTAACCTTGCTGCTGAATCATTGGTTCCTAAATCAATTATTAAGAAGTGTCTCACAGAGGCCAAGGTTCTGCAGCAGGTGGATAAGAAATTCATCCCAATTGTAGCTGGTGGAAAACTTGCTATCATTGACCAGGTCCATTACTGGCTTAAATTTCTATAGCATTACCCTTTTCTTGTCATGCATTTTCTGCTCTAATTATTGCAGTGTAAGTTTTCAGCTGAAAATGGTACCTTAAGTTTATGTATGTACTATGAATTGCACATATACGGGGTCTTGGATATACCACTTGTCAGATGTTGGTCTTCAAAAGATATAGTGATTCCTTTAATAACAGCTGACTGACTAAAAAGAGAGGTTAATTAGTCATGGTGAAGGTCATCAGAAATTCTGATCTTAGAAGACAGATTACACATGACAACAGTTGGATGAATAGTTGATGAGAAATGAGGAGAAAACATTAGTTGCAATGATCGTTCAAATATGTCAAGTATACCATAATTCATACATATCCTAATCCATGGATTTGATGCCTATACAACAGCCTTGTATGCTGATTTGGACATACAAATGATTACATTAGCATACATCCTCACATAAATGCTATAGAAATTTTGGCAGTATGATTAACTCTAGTTATTGTTATCTTCTGCAGCATGCTGCAGATGAAAGAATTCAACTAGAAGAACTTCGTCGCAAGGTAAAACTATTCTCTAGTTCAAATTTGTCGAAGTAGTGATTTTTGCTACTAATTTGACATGTCAAAAAAACTAGGTCTTATCTGGTGAAGGGAAGTCAGTCGCCTATTTGGATACAGAGAAAGAGCTGGTATGTACAGTTTAATGTATGAAGCTTTATCCTGGAGCTTTGGCAATGATGTTTTTTTTTTTCTTTGTGAATCTAGGTTTAACTTATTACTTGTTAAATAACAGATCCTGCCAGAGATGGGATATCAGTTGCTGCACAATTTTTCTGAACAAATAAGACATTGGGGTTGGATCTGTGACTTTCACACGCAAGATTCAAGATCCTTCAAGAAGTAATTTGTTTTTTTCCTTGGTTTGAAAATATTACGCTCATATAGTTTGCTGTGTGATAAATAATCCTGAATGTGGATTTGGAGGCAAAAACATTGTTCAAAGGTGCATATCTCTTACCTATAAAGATGTTAGCAGGAGTTTCACCATTTTGTGTTTCATTCCTTAATGTTCCATTCATTGTCTTCTGATATTCATTGCTATTAATCTTATTATATATCCTGATTTTGCTTCTTAATTTTAATTACTATCCAGGAATTTGAACCTTATTCAGCGTAAGCCAGCTGTTGTCATACTTCTTGCAGTTAAGCTCCATTTCACTTCTGTTTATATTGATGGAAGCTAAACCACCGCCCTTACATCTTTTGCTTGAGCATTACTTACTGCTTTTTCGTAAGTTCAATGAGGTTGGGTCAAAATTACCTGTTTTATCATATTTTGAAGGAAATTTTGGAAGCTTATCCCTGAAATACTGTGTCCTTGTTTGCTTATCATGCAAATTCAAGTTTGCCATTTCTGTTCTGTTAAAACTTCAATGTCAACAACATTTTATGGATAACATGCAGGTACCTTGCATTTTAGGTGTCAATTTATCTGATGTTGATCTATTGGAATTTCTTCACCAGGTAATACATGGTTTGTTGCTTATCAGAACATTTATTTCCTACTTCTCCTTTCCCTTTTACTTATTGGTAAAGGTTTAATTTCTGACTCTCAGTTTGTATTTATAATACGTAGCTTGCTGATACGGACGGATCATCAACAATGCCCCCATCTGTTAGTCGCATTCTTAATTCCAAAGCATGCCGAGGTATGTCTAATCTCACATGGTTATGGCAACTGGACGAATCAAATTCAAATATGTGGAAGTTTTATGATTTATCTAATACTTAATTAGAGTGGTTAGTGCAATAATTATCTGAGCAAATAATATATATGCATAGGTCAAGTGAGACTTCTTCACTGTGGCTGTTAAGATATCTTTTGTCTCTTTTCTCTCTTACGTCTATTTATAGTTCCAACTCTGCTACTTCCATAACCTTCGTTAATATGTTGATAATATCTTGTCCTTCATTGCAAGTTCTCCAACTTTGTGTAACTTCCTGTCATGCTTTCATCATTAAGGTGCAATTATGTTCGGAGACTCCTTGCTTCCTTCAGAATGTTCCTTAATTGTTGAAGAGCTAAAGCAGACCTCGCTGTGCTTCCAAGTGAGTTGAACATATACCACACCAAGAATTCTTTTTGCAGATTCGACTGCTGACATTTTATGAATGTATGCATTCATTTGCACGTGTGTGTGAGAGAGGGAGATTCTTATGCTGCCTTAATAAATGTGAAAATGATAACATGCAGTGTGCTCATGGGCGACCAACCACTGCCCCGCTTGTGAATTTGGAGGCATTGCATGGGCAGATAGCTAAGATGCAAGTGAGGGATGATGAAGGCAGGGAGTTATGGCATGGGCTATGCCGACAAGGAGTGAGCCTTGAAAGGGCCAGCTTGCGGTTAAGAGCAGCTGCTGATGAAAAACCAAGCTAACGTGTTAAGCTGAAACCACGTCATAGTGTGATTGTCTAAAGGTGACTGGACCCATTGTTGGATTGATTTTACCTGATCTCAGCCTGCGAGAAGTTGGGCTTTCAGGGAACCAAAGCATTATCCAAGATGGGTAATTGACATTCTTTTTCACCCCATAATAATAATTGGGTGCTACGAGATGTGTTATTTTTCTTCCCTCTATGATGTATTCTCAACTCATAGGGTGATGGTAGTAAACTGAATTTACGGCAAATTGAACATAAAAGTATATTGCAAACATTGTACTACATTTGTATTTCTCCGTGCATTAATTCTTGGTTGTTTGCTCTCTTCCCCATCTCCCCAATTAGCAAGTAGAATCATTTCCTTGGTATAAGCTTAAGGGTTCAGGCCTCTTGTTTAACCAGTGTGGTAATCAATTACGCTAGCACACCCTTGACATTTCACAGCCCGATAGCAGCATATGATCGCATGGCATACTGAAAATTAAGTAAAATGCATTCCATCGACCTTAATGGCGGAATGTTTATTTGTTTCTAGTTGAATTCTCAATACCCTTGCCTTGTTCGCAAAAGTCGCAATTTAGATCCTCACATCTGAGCATTATCATTCTAACTCGTATCCCATACATTGGGTGAAAATGATGCAACATTTGATTTACTTTTTTTTCCTCACATACAACTGAGTCAAATCCCAACCCAGTTTAACTGTATACCATTTCGATATCAAATGAAACCAACAAAAGAAAAGAAAAGAAAAAGAAAAACATACTAAAAAAGTGAACAGACCAACAAATATGCATATTGTATCTTGGTTAATTGAGTTGGAAAGCTCATCCATTGTTTGTTTCCTTTAGCAACAGACAGCTTGCTGATAATCTCTAATGCTCATCCTCTTCTACAAAAAAGGACTAAATTGTTTTTACTCTGACGAGAATGCATTTTACCCCTATCTCTTCTCTACGCTTGCAGCAAGCAATCCACATACGTTTTCTTTGCTAATTGATGTGTTTTCATATATTCCTCTTTCTACTTTCACGGCCTTGACATCAGCCACCTTCACCTTCCCCACATGTGTCTGGACCTTCTTTGTTGTCAATGCTAGCACACAAGGCCTTCCATATGGGAAGCAACATCTTCATTGGAGGGTGTAGCTCCTTCACACATAGACCAAGTTTCACGCCTCAATTAAACCCAATACTACTTACTATATTAACTTATAATGACAGCACATGCATATACACTCTCCTATTGTTACTTGATATCTTCAAAGTAAGGGATTGACCATCCTGTTTAAGATATACGGCAGTATATCTCCCCCCATATGTTCTTAAGCAAATAACAGAGATTGAAATTCAGTTGTCTTACCTTGAACACCAACACTAGCTCTTCCTTCCCACGCACAAGTAAAGAGAGGCTCCAGTAACAAGTTACGGGGGTAACACATTCTAATAATACAGGTTTCAAAATCTCACCGGCAGGAATGAATCTGCGGATGATTCTTCCACTACAACAAAAGTAAACAAACAAAACCAGATGAAATAATAACATTGGTTATAGTGCTAGTACAACTACTTATTTGTAAAAGCTCGTGACTAAAAAATCTAAAGGATTTATTTATGAAAATTGATTAAGCTGCTTCTCTAATAGTGAGCATGTCTATAGAAGAAAAGCTAGAAAGGATTGAGAACCACTTGCAAATCCAAGACAATGCAATGCGAAATGCAAAAAACTGGATGGAAGAACAACTAAACCCTAATACTGATTAATAACCTAGAACATCAAATTTTGATAGAGTGACAACAGAAGTTTCCCCTTCTTAGACAGTCTTATTTTAAAAGTAAAAGAGGAATTTTGAAAATCAAATCAGGAAAATTATCCGACCATCAACTTGCAGAACTTATAGTATAGAAGAAAAACAAAAACATAAGCTATGTTTTTGCATATTCATGGTATACCATAAAACATGTACCTACATAGATATTTAACACTCATTCTCAAGAATTAGAGGTTTTAGTAAGTTACCTCGTATAGTGGGTTTCAAGCTGAACTCCAAAGGCTGGCATTATGATGACAGACTCTGAAAGCTTAAAAATAGAAAACTTGAGAAAAAGGATTAAAACAATATATCTAGCAATCACATTGTACTTGTTCGAAATTGAAAAAAATAGCACATCAAATAACAAAGGCAACCGGCTGAAGAAGCTCTTACCTTTGTGAACAGGGTTCCAAAGCAATAATAATAATATGACAAGAAGTCCACTTAGCTGAAATCTCCACAAAATAAGAGTGGCTGAAATTTCCTGTTATATCATTTACGCATTGTATGAGATGCTAAAAGCAAACAAGGAGTTAATTTCCAGAGGATTTCTATTCAAGCAAAAAAAAAAAATCCCATTTTAACACTAGAACTAGAAAATTATTTAGGTTCCCAAAAATCATGATTAGTCATACTTACTTCCCCATCTCAGTCATGGTACAAAAGGTAGTCAATTGATTCCTAAACAGAAGAACATATCACTAAAGGAATTACAGAAAGATAAAAGAGACGAGTATAAGGACCATACCTTGAGAGATAGGAAAATGCAGGCAAATGGTATAAGGAGAATAGCTACAAAGACAGCCTTTCGAAGACTCTTTTGGATGATGTGAATATCAACTGACCCAGGAGGCCATTTACCCTCATGTATATAAGCTATTGAGATCCTCCCCATCCGTTTTCTTTTTCCTTTTTTTCTTTCTTTCTTTTTTTTGGTTTTTTTTTTTCTAAAATAAGATTCTAACTCGAAACTTAAAAGGTTACCAATTAAATCAATTCTTCAGACTGGAATTAGGTCCGATGATACATCAACAATCAGCTGGCGGCGGAGATGGGAGGAAAGGCAGTGGTGCTGGCTGGAGGAGCCAAGACCTTAGAGCGGTGGTTAAAAAAATAATAATAAAGATCAGAAACACCAAAGCACAAGTAATTGTCTAAGTAGATAGTCTAGCCGCTCGATTCACATCCACGTTAAAACATCAATAATCATAGATTTCCGATGTTAAATTGTTAACAAAACCCAAAACAAAATCTGAATTCTCATCACAGTAATAGTAACAACAAAAACCCATCAAATTTGGAAAAAGAAGATGTGCATATTTGGAAAGCAGCATAAATTCAAGCGGATTCAAGCGGTTCTAGTAGATAAATCGGAATTGAAAGACGTTTCACTTGTTGTAAATGACATAAACACGTAAATTTGAAAACCCTACAGGCATATTCGGTTATACAAGAGCTTCCCGTAAAACCAAAAGAATATTAAAGACAGAAAGTCAACAAAAAGATCATCATGCAATGAAAATGAATAGCCAAGTTAAAGATTATATTGGAATAGGTAACATGAAAGAAAGAAACATAATTAAAACGTAAAATAGGTTGATTGATAGAAGAAAAATGGAAAATTACAGGAAAGCAAACGCAATGTGAAGTGAAAATGCGAATCAACAAGCTCTGATCGAATGAAATTATGAGATGTAAATGAAAACATAGTGAATTAAAAAAAAAGGGGATGAATTTTGATTCAATACCTGATCATTTATGCAGGGGGGGGGGGGTTGCTGCTTGGTTGGTTGGTGTCACAGATAAAGAGAGAGGTTTTGTTTGTTTGGATTGCAGGAAAAGGGTGATGATTTAAGAGAATTGAGAAGGAAATTAGGGGTTATTTATTTATATGTAATATTATTAAATAGGGTATACATTTGTGTTAGCTTTGAAGATGAGAGGGTCCAGTGTAGGGAACAAGGAAAAGGAAAACCGAAGATCTTGCGTCGTGTTACTAATTACTATACTAATGAAATTTAATTATTTAGCTAATGCTGTAGTAGCCCAGGCCACGAAAGTTACCAAACTTAAGAGCAAATCAACTGCTTGGTTGAATGTAATGGAATAGAGGCGTAATAGTAAAACTGTGTTTGGTTGAATGTAATAGAGGTGTAATAGCATAATGGAGAAAACTAAAATGACCAGAATACCCTTAGCATAAATTTGTTTTGGTAAATGATTATTGTTATTGTTATTTAAATTTTAATAAGATTATTTATTATCAAAATAAATAATTTAATCATATTTAAACATAATTATTATTTAATATATTTTAATTAAAATATATAATTTAATAAAATGGTTAATAATTAGCAGAAATTTGTTTTGGTAAATTATTTTATTTAAATTTTAATAAGATTAATATCAATAATAAATAATTTAATCATATTTAAACATAATTATTATTAAATATATTTTAATTAAAATATATAATTTAATAAAATTCTTAATAATTAATATTCTTATATGAATTTACTCAAACCATAATATATGATACTGTAAAATATAAATTAACATAATTATTATTAAATATATTATAACTATATTTGCTGCAACATCATAGAAATTCAATACCGTAAATCACTCCAATTTTCCTATTTAAACTCTATAACTATATTTGCTGCAACATCATAGAAATTCAATGGAAGCAAACTAGACTAAAAGCAGATAATAGCCAAATGTTTCCATTTTTTCTTTTTCATGTTTTTAAGATGCAGGCATACATTGAAAGCAGATATGCACACTTCAGGCACAGTATTCATCATACAATTTGAAGAAAAACACTGCTACAAACAACGGCTTTTAGATAAACTTTACAAAGGTAAACACATCATTAGCACAAATTCATAGCGGCCACCTGTTGGAGAGATCTTGGCTGATGATCCGATGACCCAGAACCAAGCTATGACTGATCCTGATGCCAGACCAACTACTAGAAATAACACCATAACGATGCCAGAAGTCTCTGCGTGTTGTATCTGGACAGATTTGGGAGCCATGATCATTAACACACTTGTCAAGTAGCCATTAGTTAGACCTAGATTTGCCATTTCAAACTAAAACAAAATCCCATGATTTGCCACAAGTTAAAGACCAAGTCTCTCAATAAGTGCCACTTCAAGATCTCATTTTCTTTTGACATAACTCTTAAAATTCATTTTTACTATGCTTTTCCTTTCAAAACAAACTTTAACATGTTTCTGCATTCCTATTTGTTTAAAAGAAAGATCCATGCAATTTCCTTATTAAAAATAATTCAGCTTCGCAAAACACTGGTTCTCATGCAATTGATCAAAAACATGATTTACAGTGACCTGCAATAGGTCAATCCAAAATGCATTTAAGGTTAGCAACCTGCCTGCAGTAGCAAATGACCATTTACATGCAAAACTATGGCATATCAGAGTAGATATTCAATGGCAAGAAAATGAAAAGTTTCTAACAATAACCAGTACGAGAACACACCCTAAAACCATCGGTGTGAGTATATATAAATAACATTAGAAAGCAGCAAATACAGGAACCATCACAAGTGGATGTGCATTGTGCATAGTGTAGAGACTGGAAACAATGACTAACAGTCTAAAACAATCAACTACAATGTTGTCTGTTGTATTGAGACAGTATTGGAGTTATCCAACATAAGACTCGATTATTGCGAAGTAAAATCTTACAAACTGCTTAAAGAACCAATTTCATGAAGAAATACGGGATTATGAACCCAAAGTACATCAAAGATTTGATATGTGCCCTCAACTATACAAAATTTAACAATTAAGTGCCCACAATAGACATGGATACTTCCTCGAGCTCTTTTAAGTAAGGAACAACGTATTTCTCTCTGAACTTCTTGTCAGGCATCTTATAAATTGTAGTCATGCTAACTTTCCTTCTTAGCGAATTCTTACTTTCCAGAGTCTCAATAACCAGTAACCGAGGCTTCAGCCTACGCTCAAGGCTGCAAATAAGCACCATTGGGTGGCTTATTATAAATGAAATACCTACATTCGTTCTATTAAGCAAAAAGTCAGTGACTTGCTTAATCTTCCTTTCAGATACAGCAAACACCTGTGGTGTCCTCCTAAAAGTAGACATGATATCATCTTCAGAGAAACCCAATTTCCTAAAAAGCTTCAATTTGAGTTCCCAATTCTCTTCACTCATTGAACTCAACATCCTAATAGCAGCAAGAAACATATTTGACTTCCTATCGAACCCCAAGGCATCCGCCCTTTCAACAAACTGCTTAATGCTCTCAGGTTTAAGCAAGAAAAATCTAGGAAAGCTGAACACATATAAAACAATTTGCGATGAACAAATCCCGCAATTTCTCAAGAACTCTATATTAGGCATCATAGTCTTTTGCAAATCAGATTTGAGAAACCAAGCAGAAGTTTTCAATAACTTAACAACATCATCATTCGATCCTAAAACAGTCTTTAAATCGGAAATAGAAGGTGCAATCCTATCATCCACGCTTCTAGTCAAAATCCAGGGATCACTAGCTACAATATCAGCAACATTATGTGTTGAAAATCCTAAATCCTGGAAAATCTTGAACTTGGGTTTAATGGTTTTCTCAAGACTAGAATATAGAAGGTTAGGCTTTCTTTTGACCACTGCTTCAATATGGGATTTAGAGAAACCGCTTTCTTTCAAGAAGGAAATTATAGTATCACACTTACGAGGATCCTTCACATAGGTTAGGGAAGATGCAGTCTTGACGGCAAGTTCAGGGGAAAAGCTGTGTTTCTCAACCAAAAATGGAGTTAGACCTGGGTCAACTCTGGAGTTAGCCGAGGCCCTTGTTGGTACCGGAAACCGGAGGTCACAGACCAGAACAATACTAAACAGCTAAATTTCTGAGCCTTCAAATAATGAAGAACAAGTTCCTTAGAAATAGACCAATGACTCCTTTAAGTACCAATCTAATAAACTTCACCAACTTTCAAGAATTCATGGATCAACAAAATTAAATTAACATCCATATCTACAGTTAGTCAAAAAGTTGGTCGTTAAATTACCAGAACCGCCGGATCTCGCAACGATAGCCTGCATGTAGCGTTCAGGCAATTCCCCAGCCACTCCAATGAGCCCACCTTGAACAAGCGCATCGCCTATACCCGCCAGAGCGAGAAGACCGACCGTGACGTAGAATTTGTCATACAATCCGACCTGACCCTTAATATAAACCGCATCCATAACAGGCACGACGAGCAGGGAAACCACGAAAATGCCCAAACCAACATTGATCCGCATGTAAGCTTTACTCTTGTGAGCATAAAATACAATGACCAAGAGGCAAGCGAGGCCGACGACCATGTAAACGACGGCGAAAACACGGTGGACGGAAGCTTCCGGGTAGAGGTAGGAAAAGTAATCGACGGCAGTGATGAAGCTATTCCATGGGAGGAGAAAGCCAACGCCCAAAGTGAAGTAGATGATGTAGCCCAAATTGAATTTATCTTCTGGTTATAGGAATGTGCGGAGGAGGAGGGCAGATTCAGAGTCGGGTTTCGGGCCTCCGCCGATTGCGGATGCATCGGGGAAACCCATTTCTGTTTTTGTTTGGTTTTGTTTTGTTTTTTTCCACCAAAATGCAACTAGGAGGAGAAATTATGAGGATAGAAGAGGAGAGGGTCGGGTAGGGAGGGAGGGTAAAACAGAGAGTTGGGGAGGGAAGCCAGACGTAATACCTATTACTCGATTTGGGAAGGGATTAGAAAAGCAGGGAATTTGGGGATTAGGTCGGGATTGTATTACGCCCGTAATACCTATTACAGCGAACCAAACGCCGGATTAGGGGCGTAATGTAATAGGCGCGTAATCGGTCAGTAATGGATTACCTAATACATTGAACCAAACACAGCGTAAGTGAATTGCGAAAACGAGGGGAAAAAAACTTAAATAATGCCAACTTTTTCTACTTTCTCTCCCCTCCTCCTTTTCTCCCCCAATCTATCAACTTTCTTGCCGAGCCTGGCTAGTCACTGGCTGGATCTAGCCTGAGGTTTAAATTTGCAGTGAAACTGGCCCGTTTCAAGCCTATTTCAACCTGCCAATACTAGTCCGGCCTCCTGTGCCCTGTGGTTTGCTGGATTTGGTTTGAAAGGTAGCAATAGTGTCATCCACATTAATGGTGTTAACCCCTATTGCCATTGTAATAGGCTAATGATAATATAGAAAGTTGAAAAAAGTATAGCATTATATTGTGAGATATATCCGAGGTATTGACTAAATTATAAAAAAGTGAAAAGTGATGAGGTTAAAGTGTGAATATTTTAAAGTTTAAGGTTTAAAATGTAAATTTAAAAAGTTAAATGACTAAAAGTGAAAATAATCAAAAGTAGAAATGACATAAATGGAAATATAAAATTTGATTGAGGACAAAATGGTTATTTAGCAAGAAAGATAATTTTGATAAAATTACTAAAATGCCTTGCATGTGTGGATGAATTGTGGACATTAGATTTGTTTAGCCTAGTATAAAATATGGGCCTTTAGATTGTAATTTTATATTATTTGATTAGTTAATTATTATTTTAATAATATTCTATATTATTTTCTATTTAAAAAAGCTAAATTTTAATTCGATTGTCATGAATATTATTATTAGTATAAAAGAATATGAATTTGAGTATGTTGAAGTAGATTACACACAACAAATACCAATAAATTTAATGGAGCCTAAAGAGTTTGAGTAGCAAAACCTTGAATTACCCAAAAAGACAACAATTGGGGATTATGGTAGGAATTAAACATAATCATTAGTGGTGGGCTCTGAATACTTATTAGTGGAAATAGTAGTAACTTTGAAGGCTGGAATGTTGTGGGTGATATGGCTATGCCAGCATTGGGTTAAAACCACCACCTACTTCATCCTACCTGCGATTTTAATCACATAACATAATATAGTTTTCATGTGATTGATTGCAATGATTGGATTTGGAGGAATACACCAACCCACATATACTTAATATTATATTAATATGTTCACAGTTTACCATCAAACATTCCAAATCAAGCACTCTCTTAATTTCATCAAAAACCTGCCCAAGCACATTCCTTTCACTTCTTCATATTAACAAATATTAATCAAAAACAAAAGAAAGCCAAAAGCCTAAAGGGCAGTGTAAGATTCAAAGCTTATGTATTAGCTTTACTATGTCAAAGCATGCATGCTATGTAGTTTCTTTGCCTCACTCATTCACTCACTCACCCTGCCATGCTTGGTCATAAATGTGGTAGCTTCCCCCCATTCTTTTAGCAGACATATGGTCATCTCCTACACCCAAGAAATGCAGTTGAGAAGTTATCTCTGGGTTCTGAAAGCACACATCATGATGTTGACCTTGACCCTCTGATACAAGCAGAAGATTCTCTGGTTTTGTCTTTGGTGACTCAACTTCTGTCTCTACCTCTGATTCACCTGCATTATTATGATTATTGTTGTTATTACTGGAGGATGCAACCATTACTTGTTTCCTTTTAGACCTAGCTCGTCTGTTTTGAAACCAGTTATACACATTGGTTTCAGAAATGGGGCCATGCTGGCTTAGTTCTGAGGTTATCTCTTTGATCTTTTGCTTGCTTGGAGTTCCAGTTCCTTCATCAAATATACGTTCCAGTATTTGAAGTTGCACAGCGGTTGGTGTCCATCGTTGTCTCGCACTTATTTTGTGCCCACCCGATGTCATTAATGGGTCACAATACAGATTTCCCAGTCTCCCACCTGCCATCCATTCATATTAGCATTTTTCAGTAGCCAATATTGACAATGACAAACTGCTAGTCAGTCCACACTTATATTTCAACCCTAATCTACTCTACAACATTATCAGTTTAATTTCAGAATCTGAACATTAATGGCTTCCACCTATATTGCTTGACAAATTATTCTTTCTGGTTTTGTCTAAAGTTAGGTGGATTTCTTACAAACAAGAAAAATATACCGTCGTTGATAATGGGAAGAAAAACAGATAAGCATCAATGATCAGTTGGTTCTTATTTTAACTTATTTTGCAATAAAGAAAAATATAGGTTAAGCTAAGAAGAACACAAGTGAATGAGCCAAATCGACCACCCAAATGAACCCAACACGAAGCGCAGCACAACAGTGTTAATTTGTATACAAAGATTTTCCTCATCCTTTTGTTCAACCATAGACAGAAAAATGATTTTTCCAAAAGCTAAAACAGCGGGAATTCACTAGTTTCAAGTCCACCAACACTTGACTCAGACTGAGAGGGTAGATCCAAGGTAGACGATGATGGATCAGGGGCAATACATATTTAAATATCAGAAATAACAGGCAAGCAATAGGTGAAACAAAAAAAGAATCCCATTAGATGAGCATGAACAGAAAGTGGAGGAGCATAATATACAAGTGCGGGTGGGGGATAGAAGGTCGACCTACCTGTAAGATCTTGCTGGGCAGTGAGATTCTTGTGCATCTCAACAAGTTGCTCACAGATAGAGGCATAAACGGCAATCTGCTTCCGGAGAGTCTCCAACTGCTCATCTGTCATCACCTTCACATACATTACTCCATTGTTCACATTGAGATTCACACTATCTTCTCTCTGGTTTTGGCTTTGATTCTCTTGCTGTTGATCCCATTCCATTATCATCATCTTACTTAATTTTCACTCATTTCCTACCCCTTATCTTAAATTCTTTGGAAGACAGAGAGAGAAAGAGAAGAAGTTTGAAAAAGTAGTAAGGAAATGGACAAACCGACAGCTAAAGTGTAGAGGCGTGGAATATGGGACTAAACAAAAACAAAAACTATTAAATATTAAATATGGAATTGGATGTTAAATAATTCATTATGCTGTTGGGTAATACTTACTAATGCAGGAAGGCAGGCAGCCAGGGTGCATAGTGGGCTTCCATGCGCATGTTAGCAACAACACGCGCCTCGTGGCTTGGGCTAATTTGTATTAAATTTAAATTAGTCTTGTTTGTTTGTATGAGAACCGACCCTGTTGGACTTTTTCTTAATTATATAATAATGCATTCCCATTGTGCAAATGCATGTACTGTTAATATTGATGAAATAGAAATCCATGTTCAAAACTAGTTTGGTAACAGTTACAGGTAGCATGATAGTAAAAACTAAAGACACCAAACCACTAACTGCGGGGACTGACAGTGAGGTTGGTGCTGTCGGTAGTATAGGTAACCGGTTAACTGCTACATATAACATTCTGAAACTCAAATGAATGTCGTTTAGTACGTAAGATGGAACTGGCAGTTGCTTTTCACTCCACCAACCAAATAGTCGTTTAGTATTTCTTCCAAATTTACTTTGGGTAGTGTTTAACTTGTTTGTTTACGAAACTAATGATAGATATCTCTCACTCTGACTCCACAAATATCGTAAGCAACTCATGTACATGTATCTAAGTATATGACAATGAAGTTATTTGTACTGTAGGAATGGCATGTGCATCTCCCCGCTAATTCAGGCGATAGATGGGAGTCAAACAAAAGTGGGTTCCATTCATTACCGTGTAATGTATGTTTTTGGTCAATATTTTTACATTCTTGATAAATACGGTGACTTAAAAGTTGAAGTACAAACATCAAAGAATCACCCTCTTCCTTGCTTTAAATGCCAACAGGTATATTATTCACCCAATACAGATGAATGCAGCAGTAGTAGTAATGAAAATACTTGGATATCACAGCTTTTGGTTTTTCTTTGATTGGACAATACTATTTTGTTCGGTGTACCTAACAAAGATTTCCACAAATGAACAGTCAACACGCACATGATGTCAGTGGGGACTCTTCCTTTGAATTTATGTCTTCCTTTCTTCACCCTTTACTTGCGCTTTTACCTACTTTTTTCGTGGTAAAAACAGGAAACTTATCCCCCTTCAAATCAATTATTTGCTGACCTTACTTTTCTAAGTTGGAATATTTAGTATTTAGGTGATGTTAACTGTTGTTCTTAGTATCAGCCCGATTTAAGAAATGTCAATACCATATTAAACTCCAACAGACCATGTCTCACCCCTTCATTCGTGAAAAAAATAATTTTAGGGGTGAAATAGTAAAAATATAAATTTTAAAATATTAAATTAAAATATTATTAATTTTAAGAGTTAAAAATTAATTTTACTTTTATTAATTTAAAATTTAAAAATTTTAAAAGATCAAAATAAAAAAAAAATTTATTTTAGTATTTGCACCTAACAGTTGTGCTTCGCAATAGATTTTCATTTAGTTGAAATTAACAAGGTAACCCCTTATTAAGAGTTAAATTATATTTTATTCTTTTTATTTAAAAAATAAATAAATTAGACTCTATACGTTAGATCAAACAGTAAATTGATCATTTCTATAAACTGACGTGACTATTAGAATAACCAAATAGTTACATATGACGTGCTACATATACCTCATGCTGAAGTACATGGACCGATTTTTAATAGTAGAAATTGATGAAATTTTTAACAGAAAAACCTATTTACTTTTTGATCTTATGTACAGAGACTAATTTGCTCATTCTTTTAGCAAATAGGAGGGAATATAATTTGACTCCAATAATAAAGTTCTCTATAATACTTTTATAAAAAATATTAGCGTACTCACAGAAAAATATGATAAAAATACCAAAGAAGAAAAGAAAAACCAATAATATATGCTCTCATTAGCAATCATATCAGTTTCAATGCCAAAACAGGCAACTGAATCAGAACCAAAAAGTTACATTTATTAGTTTCTCTCCATTGTAAATAAAAATTCTAATAATACAACCAATCAATCATGTACAGTATGTATAAACCTGATCAAACTTAACCTATACGTTGCAAACCCACCCGGCAAAGAATATGTACATGGACGGGGAATCTCCCACCAATATTCACCTTTACAAGCAAAGCAGGGTTATCTCCATGTGTATGCCACTTCCCTACATTAGATTTAATAACCAGCAGCCAAAACCTCGTTAATGTATGCACCATCATTAATGCATGTCCTTCACAATTTCCTCAACCAGGTTGCCTATAATGTAGCATTCCACCTCTCTTACCAAAACATTAGTTTCTTCATCCATCAAGCTAAACCAAGGGGTTGAACCAAGATCCCGGGCCACCATGCTATCGAGCGAGTAGTAGCATCTATCATTTGGAGGATATAAATTGGTTTGGATAATTCCCCACACTGAATTCAATAACTTCCTTCCTCGTGGATGCGGCAATATGGAGGAACCAACAAGCTTTCTCCTGAACCGAGAAAGGGTCACTGGGGGCCCAAGTATGGTTGAGAGTGCTTCATTCAACAAATCGAGCAACACCTTTCGATCTACCTTCTTATCATTCTCATCATTTTCCTTGCCCAACTTTCTATATGATTCTTCCACTTGTTCAAAGACAGCATCACCAATAGGCTTCGCTAACGGGTCCCATCTAGATAAGGATTTGTCACATGATCCACCATATAAACCAGAAGCAACAAGCAGGTCCCTAACATAGCCTTCTGCTTGGTCCTCTATATCCCCTATTTCTGATTCAGTAGACTCCTCTTCAATTGATACGTCATCCACTCCATCAGACTCGAGTTCATTAAGTTGCCTCCTCAACTCTGGTAATCAATCAATAAATAAGAAGATTGTCATATATTGCATTAATATCAAAAGGTAGTTGTTCATTATGTGGACAGTAGCAACATTGGACTGGAATGATCAGGTGCCAGATCTAGACAGAGATTATGCTGACAGCTATCCATTATATTAACAATAATATCACTCACGTGTATGCAAAACAAAAGTGCTCCTATACAGCAATTTACATCTTTGAACTGTCTCTCCTTTCCACGTGAACAAAAAAGAAAGTGACAAACAGGTTGGGATTTTGTTTAAGTAGTACAATAATTTTAACAATAATCCAAAGAAAACAAGAGCAAAATGCTAGTGATCAAGGAATGTAGTTATGTCATATTCATTACACTGTAATATATGTCATATTCAATACAAGAAATGTAGTTATGTGATCAAGGAATAGAGAGCACAATCCTTTTTGTAATTTTTCATAGACCAAAGTTTGCAATTAAAGGGAAAGTTGCATACCATTCAAATTAGAACTGATCTCTTTGAAAACCTGTTGTACTGCATTTTCTTCTCCTAAAGTCACATCAGGTGTTGATATCGGGCTGGGATAATCCACTTGCCTCCAAAATTCTTCATTTGTGCTGCTGCAAACAGATGCTGGGCTGGGAGGCACCTCAGTAGAATTCTCCTAAGACAACAAAGATATATTAATTACAAAACAAAATGGGAAATGTATCTAAACGAGCTCTTAATTTATAAACAAGAAACGGGAAAAGTGCCCTTACATGCCTCTCGCTGAAGTTTATAACTGTTGGTCCACTCAATATATCTTTTACAGGACCATCATAGGCACCATATGTGTCCACCATTGACTGAATCTTCCTGCCAAATAGCCTCGGTCGAAGTGTCAAACCATACTTGATATTAGAAACTTTCTCTTTCAAATTGAACTTTTCTCTCTTCCTTTTTTCAACATCCACTTGTACATTCTCAATGCCTTCATGCTTCCTCCTAATCTGACCACCAGTTAAAATATGGCGGTCCTCTAAAAGCAGCTTCCCAAATGATGTTCCTGAGACTGGTGCTGACAAAGACCTAATCAGATTTCTTGTGGACGATTCCCTATTTTGCAACCCAACATCATCTCCATGCCTGAAAGATCTGGTTTGCATTTCTTGTTCATCTTTAACAATTTCCCAGTAGCTCTGGTCATTTCCAGACTTAGGGAAATCTTCTATTTGCTTTAGCCTGTCCCTTCCATTCTCAAACACAGGCAATCTACATCTGCCAGTGGAAACAATTGGTATATCCAACTGTGTTTCTTGCCTTTGAACATTCTTTAGTCTCTCTGACAAGAATGTTCTTGTATCTTTGTTGATGAACTCTGGGGAGCCTGGTCCATTGAACTGAACTGAACTTCTATATGATTTAGTTGATTCTGATCGAACTAAATTCATTTTAAGATCCTTACTAACATTTTCCCTGACCTGTTCTGCTATGTGCTTAGCAATTTGTCTTGGATCAGATGGCTTTTCATTGAAAGTGGTTTCGATTCCACTTCCTCTGATCACAGAACTCTTTTTAAGAGTTTTACCTTGCAGTTCTAGTTTTAGTCGTTCCCTTACCTCCTCAAGGAAATCTTCTATACTAGCTCTTTCATCAAAAGTCCCAGAGGAACTGGTCCATGATTCTTCATGGTCATATATCCTATCAGGACCAGGCTTTAAGATCACTATCCTTGTTGGAGCAGCATCGACTTTCTCATTATAATGTATCATAGGAGGTAGCTGAAAATCCTTATTTGTGCATCGGCTTCTTGATTCTTTTTGCTCAGCTGTAAAAGGTTCTGATTTATGTCTGCGATGCAAACCCATCTCATACGTATTTTCTTTTACTGCAAACCTCTTAGATTCCAAAGGCTTCTCATGCTTTGCTCTTTCAGAACCTGCATAATGTGCCATCTTTTCCTTGCTCAGTTTCTCTTGAGCCATAGAAATGCTTCCAACATCAACAACCTTTGAACATTCTCTAAGCCTGGCTGCTTGCCATGCCTCAAATTCTTTCTTAAATTTTTGCAATTCTTCCTCCTGAGGATGTTCACGAGGCCTTGGCTTTCCAAACTCCTGGCCGGTGCTCCATCTCTCTGCATCTCTGTCTCGACTACCATAAATTGAGTCAACATCCATTTTCTTCGAGTAATTTGAGTTAGAAGATAAATAGACATCTGAACCCTTTGCATTTTTTTCCCTTTGCTGACGATCATTGTTTTTCTCAACTGATGGAACTACTATAGGTTTTGAATCAAATGGCAATGCATCCATTCCCATAAGCCGGGCAACAATACTAGGTGTATTTTGTCTGGTGTTAGATTGTTTGGACATCTCCTCATTAATCAGTTTCTTCATTGAAGCCTCAGTTCGACAATAGTTCTTTGCTGCCCAGTCTTCTTCTGCTTGATAAGAGCACTGAAATTCACATAAAATGCCTTTAGCGGGGAGAGAGAGAGAGATGCCTAAGAAATATTTAGATGATAATGTTATTTCAGTTTGAGTTAATACTCATTGTAGCATTAGTCTGACCCCAACTATATAGGAAATTAATGAAGGATGATCAAAGATTTTAACCAAAAACAAATGTTCAAAACATCGAAAGCTAGAATACTGGGAAAAGGAAAACCAAAATCAAACTGAAAAATACATATAACTGCACACTTGGACAAGACTCGGCACCGCTTAATGGTGAAGTTCTTCACAATCACTCTCAAGACAACCCAGTTAGACACTATCATCAGACCAGAGTCATGCAATACAAAGAACATAGTAACATGGTATCAGATGTTTAAAAAAAAATATTATGTGTCTTACATCTACGATGAGAAGTTTGATGGAAAAATTACCGGCAGATCATCTACAGCGCAGTAGTTCTGAGAATTTTCTAGTTGCAGCTCCAAGCTATTTCGCGGTGCTTCTAGACCTGCAAAGTGGCAAAATGAACTGCATTACTGAATTGCATTGTAGAAACTAAAACTAGAAAGAAATGGAAAGTTATCATGCCATTCCCATTTTAGGAGGAATTAACATTCTTGGTACATACCCTCTTACCACTTAAGAATATGATAATCTACAAAAATGACCCTAGCAATGCTTAAAAGTTAGTATACTAGCTCAACCATGAACAAAAACATTTTTGCTGACAAGAATCTCGTGAGTTTCTTCTTGCATTACTTCCTGGCAACGTTATTACTGATATAGTTTGTAAAATTGGAATGGAAATATAACTAACAGATGCAAGTGTATCTTCAATCACGAGAAGGATCACCAAAAGATATCTAAATTCTGAATCCAAAGCAATTTACTAAAGAACTTTTCCAATGAATTTAAAAAAAAAAAAAAAGAAAAGAACAATATTTACCACCAACGTGTCTCTTGTGTGCAAGTATTTTTCTGGCCATGTTGCTATGGTTGAGCTCAAAAAAGTGAAATAAGCCTCCCATGGAGCCAATGGATCTACCAAATCATTTGCATTTACTTCTTATCACTCCCTACATTGAAGAAAATCACGCACTTGGATAATTTCCTGTAAAGCCAACAAGAAACTTATTGCCAAGAAATCAATGAAGACATTGATTATACTACCTCAACAAATATGGCTGAACAAAAAGCTTATCACATATAAGAAGAATGGACTCCAATCCATAGTATTAGTGCATTACCCTTTTTGTTTTAATGGGGTATGCAGAGATTTCACAGAATTTAGCCCAGTTTAATCAATTTCTCATAAATCATAAGAGCTAATAGCCATGGAAAGAAGGAAAGAGGAAGATGTACACAACTCATGACAGCTGAGCATAAAGACAATCATGGAAAAGACAGAAAATTAACACCCTTCTTTTACTAAAGCTTAAGCTAGCACAATTCATTAGGATGAACAAGGCAACAGTTCTGCCTAAATTAAGGAGAGCTTTTTGTTTTTGTTTTTTCAAGTTTGAACAAAGCTCTGCCAAAAGATTAGATAACATCATCGAGTCAAGACCACAAAACCCAGTATTTTCCCATTGTTTAAGACTCCATAAAGCTAAAAACTGGAACCAGCTTCTCGATTCATTCCCCATGAAACCGGAAGCAATTCAAAGCTTCCATTTTTCAGAAAGAAGCATCTGAAACGAAGCAAACTGAACTAAAAAAAAAAACGTACCCTTTGTTTTTCAGAGAGAAGGGATTAATATGAGAGAGCGAGCAGAAGCCATTGTTGAATGCTAAGGAAGAAGTGGAGTAAAATGAAGAGCAATACCATGGAAACGGTGTCGGGTGGATGATGGAGATGGAAATGAGGAAGGAAGCTACACAGAGGGACAAAGGGAATTGAATAAGAGCTGGAAATGAAAGCTAAGGTTTGAATGATAATTGATCATGGCAGAGGCAGAAACAGAGGCGAAGACTTAATAATCAAAATTGATAATGATGATGATGATGGTACAGGAAAAGTTGTGGCAACTGTTTTTTTTATCATTTTATTAATAAAAAGTATTATTCCTTAATGATAAATAAATAAAGGGAAGACGGCATTTAAATGCATTATTCATTAATGATAATAATCACTCATTTTTCTTTTCTTTCAATGCCTGTGGGCTATGCCTAAGGGTGGAGGATAGAAAAGAAAGACCCAAAGTACTCCAATTATTAATACCCATTGCTGTCAATTGCAGAGTATTTTTTTTTACAGAGACATTCAGACATGTTTGCTTGGTTGCTTCTAACTAAATTCTGATTCTATAACATCGCAAGTTCTAACTATCAAGTTTTCATCTTTTAAGGAATACTTAAAATTCCCTGTAATAAATAAAAGAGATGAGATCTAATCTGGTATATATTTAATGATTGAGAACTAAATGGCGAATCTCATCTCCCTAACAGCTCATAAACACCACACAATGCTTGCTGACCTCACCAAATTAGTACGTACAACCTGCTCACCCAACTAAACCTTTCAGTATTTCCTTTAAATTTTATTTTGGATATATAATCAGCTTTCTAATTTTGTAGACAGTTGAAGGGTAATGTTTACATCATACACCATACAAATCTATCTTTTTCCCTCTAATTTTTTATGATAAAATAAAAGAATGGTTAAATTAATTATTGTAAGAATAAATTGCTTCTTTTATTAAAAAAATTAGTTGAAAGTTTCCCACTCTTGACCCATTATCCTAACTAGAAATTGAAAGGTAGAAGAAGAGTTGGTTTGAGTATATTATAGTACTCACATCACATGAATATGTAAAGAGATGATAGCAATGCCTTTCGGCTACCCTTTTATTCCTCATGACCATTTATCTTGGTTAATTACATAAATAAAGAAAGTTGTCAGTCACCACATTCCGTTTCATAATGAATCAACCTTTTTTTTTAAAATAAAATAAAATAAAATAAAAAGAGGAGGAAGCAAGGAATGGGTGATAAAGGCAGAAGCCTTACAACTCAAAGAAGATGATGACATAGAGTTGTGTTGTCTACTTATCTAATCATTCCATGCATCAGTTTGAAACCAAAAGCTTAATTAAGTCTCGTTGGGCCAAGACACGTGTTTTTCGTTTATTATTATTTTCATCTTTTGGGGGTGGGATAGGGAAATGGGAATGGACTAGTACTCATTTTACTTCAGCTGCTGTGGGCCACTGCATCTCTATCATCCACCATTTTATGTTTAAGTATGCTTCGTTTAATAAACATATAAAACTTCTCTCCATTTAGTGACACATTTTTCTATTTTGATGCTTAATCTTTTTATTTAAATTTTTTTATCTAATTTGGTATATAAATTTATCAAATGTGATACAAATTTTTGTGAGAACACTAATAATATTTTTTTTACGAGAACACAAAAAATAACTAATGTATGACTAATATGTGGCAAAATAATTTGTCAAATTCGAGTATCACATTAGACAAAAAAAATTTAAATATCAAATTAGGAAAAATTATCTGTACTAAATATTAAATTAAGCGTTTGGGCCATAGTTTACAGAGGTGAAGGTCAGGAGGAGTTCCATCTGCAGTGCAGGCCACCTCACTAGGGCATGGGCATTCAAGACCCAACAATCAGAATCTACGAGGCTACAATGGGCTTTAGCTGTTAATAAAATCAAGAGCCCATCCCATTGACAAATTTGGAAAGGAGTTTTTAGGTAAAATAATTAAGAGGAGAATAAACGTTATGATCGGTATGCATATAAATAATTAAAGAGTAATAGAATAGATAGAGAGTTATTTTTGTGTTAAGAAATTATCTTTATTTGCTCCACTTAACCAAAATGACATGCATTCTTCTCTTTTGGATATTGCAAAATTATTTATTTAAATAGCAGACGTAGTTTTGGTTTGAGTATGGGCAGTCTCATATTAACAACCCCATAGTGATTGCACCACGTGTAGTAGGAAGTCAAAGACAAAAAGACGATCCCCCGCCATTAATTTACTGTCCAAAAACAAAAATTGAGAGAAGCTAATCAACCTCCTCCACCTAGCTAACGTTAATAATAAAAAAAGAAACAAAACTCGTCTTGATTTGTCCGCTTTAAAGAAACTGTAATCAACCGTCCCTCCCCTCACCTGACCTCATCAATCACCTTTCTTGGAAGCCTTTAAAAGTCGGTTATCTCAAAGGAGAATTTGGAGTTACATACACTTTACTTCTGCAATTGGCCTTGGGATTCAAACGCTGTTGTTGGATTAGGAAGGAGCAAGCAGGGGAATCCATGTTTGTTAATGTGAAGAAGCTGCTAGTGGAGAAGGCTTCTATTTCCAAGAAGGTAATAGCTTCACTCAATCTCTCCTCTCTTTCTTTCTTCACGCACCCAGATGGAAAGAAAGAAAATCAGTAGGATTTCTTTGCTTCTCTTCTCTTCATCCTCGGCCTTTTTCTTAATCCTACTTATCACTCAATAATTTTCGACATTGTGCTGCCCTCTTCTTTTCTGATAGTATGTGTTTTCAGTTTTCTTTTTAGATTCCATAGTTTTCGATTCTCCATTTTTCTTTCTTTTTTCTGAAATAAAAACTATAGTTTAAGCTACTGAGATTTCGATTCTGAGTGTTCTTTTTATAGTTTAAACTAATTGCAAATCAGCTATAGTTACAAGAACTAGATGCACTACTGTTTTTAGTATATTTTTTGTCATAGTAGAAATTTGAGAAAGTTAAAGACGTCGGGTCCCCCCCGCCCCCTTTTTAGTCCATCCTCCCCAATCCCATGTTAAGAGCTTTGATGAAGATTCCTTGCTAAATGTTAGATCCCCATGTCAAATCCACAAAAATTGCTCGTAATAATATAAGTATACAACAAAAGAAAGCTTGTCCTAAAACGTTTGGTGCCATGTCTTTAGCTGCTGGGGCTTTGGATTTAGGCTTCTCTCGTTTCTATCCGAATGGATACTTAGAGTAACCAAGTAATTAACAAAACTTAGGATACTTATCTTTGATTTGGTGGGTGATAGTTAAAGAAATAAGCAGTCAAACCTGTCCATGTGATGGGCGGTGCTGTCTTTATTGCAAGTAAGATCTGATGGGGCCTCCATCCCATTCATTTTAATCTTAATTTACTTTGTTTTGTCTGCTAGGGACCCACTCAAAAGCAACTTTATTTATTTATTTACAACAAAATTGGATGAGATTAGTGGCTGATAGAGCTTGGGTCAAGATGACTGTCTTATAACTTCATGTCGTTGCAGAACTACTGAATTATCCGTTCGTTTAACAGTTAGCAAGTGTGACTAGCTTATGACTCTATGACTGTTTCTATTGCAGCCTGGAGTGAATTCTGATGGTTTGAAAGCTAGTGATGTGGACCCGCATTTGGTATTTCATTACGGGATCCCATTGGGTTGTTGCATGTTTGCTTATGATTCCATTCAAAAGATACTTGCAATATCTACTACGTAAGCCTCTTTTCCCTCTCTTGAATGGCACCAAAGAATTGCTTGCTTCATAAGTAATACACATTTTCATGAAGTCACTTTTCACTTCATCAAAAGGGTAATGCTTGGATATCCTTTCTCATTGAGCAATACTGATGTATCTGAAATCTGATTGTATGGAAATAACGATATCCTACAAGTTTATTTTATTTTAAACAAATTTTCATTTTTCAGGGAAGGCAGAATTAAACTCTTTGGGAAAGATAACTCTCAAGCTCTACTTGAATCTGATGACACAGTTCCAAGCAAGTTTTTGGAGGTCTTTTGTGACATTCAATTGTGGTTCTTCTGATACACATCTAATTATCCTTAATAATGCTATATCAGTATTTCGTTTTGCCTTGTAAAACCTATTTTCATTTTAAATCAAGTTACCCAGAGTTACTAATATGAATCATACTTTGTCTTCAGTTCGTCCAGAATCAAGGCATCCTTCTAAATGTAAATCTCAAGAACCATATCGAGGCAAGTTACTTGCTGAGTCTAGTCAGCTTAGTTATGACAGTAGTCTACAGTAGTCTAATCAGTATTGACTACGTTTGCTTGCTCTATATTTTTCCTATAAATATGTTTTCTTCCCCCTATGGGGATTCATTTTTCTTTGGAAACTGCAATGTAGGTTTGGGACTTGGAAAGGAGGCTCTTGTCTCATGTACATGTCTTTAAAGAAGAAATTACTTCTTTCACAGTTATGCAAGCTGGTCCCTACATGTAAGCCTATTTTAGGCTCTTAGCTCTACTGAAGGTTTTTTCAACTTTAAGATATGCAAATGCACCGTTTGAATATATCTGAATTTGCAGGTATGTTGGAGATTCTGAAGGAAACATCAAGGTTTTTAAGATTGAACAAGAAGTCTGCCATGTTATGCAAATGAAATACACTATACCTTTCTCAGCTTCTCATGGTAAAGAGTACTACATATCTGCTTAAGATTTGAAGTGTGTTGTTAAGCATAATGGTGCGGCATAATCTTTTAACAAATAAACTTGACTAGGTTCAAGTGTTACCTTTGAGATGTTCTTGTTTACTCTCTGCAAGGCTTGGGTGATAGTGACATCATTATGATGTCCCTGATAACAAAACACTCTGGAAGGAATAAAGCATGCTACTTGATGCACTTGGAATTTACTAATGGGTCCTTTCCTAGCTACCTAAAAGAAAGCTCTCTATCCTCAATATCGACCCTCTCTAATTACAGGACATACTTTTTGATGTCTTAGTTCTGTTGCTATTGAACGTTGTTTGCAGCTATTCTGAGAATTCTGAAAGTTTACTTTGTGGTATCTTGTCTTACATTAGTGGTTTAGTTTAACTTGATTAACCATCTTGTTTAGGAAATCCAACGGAAGTTTTAGCTGATAGGGCTGCTATCTCCATACTTCCTCAGCCAACAGCTGAAAGCAAAAGGTACTTTTACTTTCTGATTCTGTTAATTTTCGTTTATAACTTAAGTTCTTGTGAGATGCCAATTTTCAAGTACCGTTGACTCCTATAGTGAGGATTTCCCGCCTCTAAATGCATTTGTGTTTCTATACTTCATTTCTTTACCTTTTGTTCAAACTTTAATGTGTTATGTTAGCAGTCAGTATTTTCTCATGTGTGGCTCAATTCTATACAGAATTCTTATAATATTTAAAGACGGCTTTATGACTTTGTGGGAAATTAGAGAATGCAAATCTATTTTGGTTACTGGTGGAAGTATGTTCCAATCAGTGCATAATGAAGCAAAACATGTGACTTCTGCATGCTGGGTGTGCCCTTTTGGTAGTAAAGTTGCTGTTGGTTATGATAATGGAGAAGTTCTCATATGGAGCATTCCTACCTCAAAGCAATCTGAAATTGGTATTCAAAATACTCCCATTTGTAAACTCATTCTTGGATTTAAATCAGAAAAAACACCAATAGCATCTTTAAAATGGGCTTATGCTGATGCAAAAGCCACTCGACTGTATGTCATGGGTGCCTCTGATGTAGCCTCCACAAGCCTGCTGCAGGTACTTAGATGTTTTGTTATCGTTATCTATGGATGGCAATACACTTTATTCTTTTAATAGTTTGCTTGAACTTTTAGCCCAGTTAAGCTATCCAGTCATTTTAACTTGAAAAACCTTAACTCTATTATTGGATGTAATTTTTGACTAGGTAATCTTATTGAACGAGCATACTGAAACTCGCACAACTAAACTTGGGCTTCATTTGTCTGAGCCTTGTTTGGACATGATGATCACTTTAAGTACTACTGAGCAAAGCAAAGTTAAACAAGATCTTCTCCTTCTGATTGGCAAATCAGGAAATATTTATATGTATGATGATTGCTCAATTGAGAAGTATCTTCTGCAATGCCAATCAAGGTCTCCACCCTCCCTCCCAAAGGAGGTAATGGTAAATATGCCATTTGTAGATTCAAGCATCACCGTAGCAAAACTTATCACTGACAACCCTTATGCATTAAGTTCGGATGAGGTAAGTTAATTAGAATATTCGTTTTCTGTTCTGCTGCCATTGTCATTTCTCTCTTTTAAAGGCAACTTTTCTAAATTTGGTTGCTGCTACATATGCATTTTCTCGGGTCTTGCAGGATTACATTCTAGTTGTCAAGGATATTCCATCACTTGTTCCCTTGGAGACAAAGTCAAAAGATGGAGGTCATTCAAACTCGTACCAATTTAGTGGATTTGGGAAGATAAAAAATCTGTACATAACTGGACACAGTGATGGAGCCATCAACTTTTGGGATATATCATGCCACTTTCCCATACCAATTCTGTCATTAAAGCAACAGGTAATATTGATTTCTAGTTTCCATGCTGCATTAAGCTTGCAAGCTTGCAGATGGATTGTTTTAATTAAAAATATTGATTTCTAGATTATTGCCAATTGGTTACGTGGTGTTTTTGCTTGTTTTTATTTTACCTTTTTTCTTAATGCAGAGCGAAGATGATTTTTCTTTAAGTGGTATACCAGTGACCGCACTATGTTTTGATGGAAACTCTAGGATTATCATTTCTGGTGACCAGAGTGGAACGGTAAAATCAACTGGGGATAGTTTCATTGAAGTAAATGATTTCTTCTGTTATCTAACTATTTTTTTCTCCTATTATGAGTACTTCAGGTCCGCTTCTTTAAGTTTAAGCCAGAGCCATATACAGCAGAAAACAGTTTCATCTCTTTCCAAGGTATAGTTAAGTATACCTTTGGACTGAAAGGTTTTGAAGTTGGGTTTAGCTGTTGTTTTTGGATACATGGGTCATCTTCCTGCTTTTTTTCTTCATCTGTATGAGCAACAAACTAATCTTTTCCTTTCTTTTTTCTTTGATCTTGAAACATAAGTATGAATGAGAAGTAGTTTAGTCATTTATGAGAAATGTCGTTCAGATGTTCTATCAAGTTTTAGATCTCCATAGCTAACTTATTTTCTGCAATTAATATTTCCTAAAAGTGAGCACCATGATATGTCTCTTTTTTTTCTCTCTGTTCAATCTTTTCTGGTTCAGGAAGCACAAAGAAAAGGAATAATCATATCCAGAGTGTAAAGGTCATTAAGGTTAATGGTTCTGTACTCTCTTTAGCCATATGGCAGAACACAAGACATGTTGCCATTGGAAATGACCATGGAGATGTAAGCTTATTTTCTTTCGATTCTTAGTTGTTTTAAAACTTTTGGACGTTCAGCTGATATTGGATGAAATAACAGTGGCGTGTTAGTGTAATAATTTTAACTTTGAACTCTTATAAACAGGTTTCACTTGTTGACACTGAAGGTCTCAATATCATATTTCAAAGTCATATTGCAAGTGATATCAGTCCTGGCATCATCTCGATGCAGTTTAAAACCTGCAGTCTGCAAAATTTTGAGAAGAATGTTTTGGTGGTTGCAACAAAGGATTCATCAGTTTTGGCCTTCGATAGTGATTCTGGGAACATGCTGAGTGCTAGCATGGTTCAACCCAAGAAACCCTCAAGAGCACTATTTATGCATATATTGGGTATGTGCTACTTTCAGTTTGCTTCCTAAAATAAGTACTAGATGGCATAATCCATTTAGTTCTGTATTTTTTTGTTTTTTTTTTGTCAAACGTCATAGAACTTGGTGAAAAAGTAATTCTTATTTACATTCTGCAGATTGGCAGGATATAGCAGTTAGAGGAGCAAATATATCGACTGGTAGTCCTATTGAGGAAGGCATACCAAAGCAATCTTTCATACTCGTATGCTCTGAGAAGGCTGCATATGTCTATTCCTTGACTCATACCATTCAGGTAATCAGCACATTATTTTTATACGTACTCGTCATTTTTGCCCAGCCTCACCCTGCCCTTCAAAACAAAATGGGGTATACTTAACACCTTTCTCTTTGACTCAGGGTGTCAAAAAAGTTCACTACAAGAAGAAGTTTCATTCCACTTCTTGCTGCTGGGCATCAAGATTTTATACTGCTTCTGATGTTGGCCTTATGCTCCTTTTCACTAGTGGAAAAGTTGAAATAAGGTGATGGTCATATATTAGTCTGGGTTTTTATGAACCGATTTATGCCAAATAAAATAAGGTATTTTTTGCAAATTTATTTCTGGATTTGGTCTCATGCATGTCAACATTGTGCTGTGTAATATAAGATCCTTGCCAGAATTATCCTTGTTCAAGGAAACTTCAATCAGAGGTTTCAGATATTCTGCACCAAAACCAAATTCATTATCTGATAGCTCAATGTGCTCTTCAAATTCTGGAGATTTTGTAATGGTACAACATAACTAATAATTTTACTACTACATGTTCATATAATTTTAACTTTGAGGATATAGTTTTGTTTTACTCTTTTACTCCCTTTAACAGGTGAATGGTGATCAAGAATTCTTCATTCTCTCAGTTCTGCTCCAGAGGGAAACTTTTAGGTATATGTTCCTTTTAGTAGTCTATGCGATTATCTTATCTTTGTAACCATTTTTTTCTGCTATTTACTGACAAAAGGCTATCCCTACACCCTACTCGGAAGGAGAACACTCTTATTCCATAGCTTTCATAGGAAATTTAAACATGCAAATAGAGCCACTGTTATCATATTATTTTCCATTAAAAAAATCGTCATTTTCTTCATGTTATGCTTTCTATTCGTCTAAATGTTTATGAAACTAAAAATGGGGTTCAAAAAGACTCTTAAGCTTCCCCTTTTTCTTGTCTTATGTATCTGCATTAGCATTATGACAAGGATATAATTCAGTATTAATTTGTTTCATAGGAATTTGGACTTTATCAGCCGTGTCTATAGGAAAGATCTAATGCTTACTCAGGAAGTGCCTGCCTCTGGAGCCACAGTTCAGAAGGAAAAGAAAAAGGTAGATTATAGATTGCACTGCTTGGTCTCTGCATTCTAGACAACCTTCTGAAACTGAAGATTGTCCCCAAATTGTTACTTATTTGGCATGTCAGGGACTTTTTGGCTCTGTTCTCAAAGACATAACTGGCAGTAAAAAGCATGCACCTGAAATGGAAACAGAAGATACTAAAGAAAGTATTGGAGAGCTTTCTACCATCTTTTCGACAACTAATTTTCCATGCGAGGTTGAGAACAAAGATAACCAGGCTGTGGATGAGGATGAAATAGACTTAAACATAGGTAAATGATATATTGCATACTGTATGAGTTGGCTATGCGTATGGTGATTGACAAGTTCTTGCATCAGCTTAATCAATTCTTTTTTCACTTTTTGGTTTCCCTTCTTTGAAGATGATATTGACCTTGATGATCCTGGAGAGAAACCCAAAGAACAGAATATCCTAGCAACTCTTAATAAGCATAAACTTAAATTTCAGGCTTTCACAGCAGGTCAGTGTCATTTTATGTTCGTGAATCAACAAACCCCCATCAGTGTATTCGCTTGACGATAAATTATTTCATATTTTTCAGGTAAGCTGAAGCAGATGAAGGTTAAAAATGAGAAACCCATCACCAAAGAAGAGCAGCAGCAAGATGAGAAGTCCAGTGCTGTTGATCAAATAAAGAAAAAATATGGGTTTTCTTTGCAAGGTGTAAGTATTTGCTAAATGCAAACATCCTGAATGTGTTTGATTCGTTAGTTTCCACAACGTCTATAGGTTAGCTTGAGTTTTGATGTGCTATCGTTGTAAAACATAGTCTTCAAGTCACCTTGGATGTAGTACCTGTGTTAAAACAAGATAACCATGATTGTCCTTTTATCCATGGGTGCAGGAATCAAGTGCAGCCAAAATGGCAGAAAGCAAGCTGCAGGAAAATTTGAGAAAGTTGCAGGTACTGTTTTTGTGTAATGATGAAGTTTTTGAGGAGCATAATTGATTGATATTAGTGATTTATTCATGACTTCAAATGGATGAAAAATGTAATGAAATGTTGTAACATGGGTTGGGCAGGGAATCAGCTTGAAGACTACAGAGATGCAAGATAATGCAAAATCATTCTCTTCCATGGCAAGAGAACTGCTGCGCACTAAAGAAAAAGAAGATAAATGATATCTCCTATATAGCCTATAATATTGTTTTGGATTAAAAAGGTTTGATTTTTTACATATATGTCCATGTTTGTATAGCAGTGAAAATCAAGAGTACTTGACTGAAGTGAAATATTCTCTTCTCTTTTCTTTTGTTGGGTATTCATTTTGTTCATAGGATACACTTTAAAACTTCAAAGGAATGTATTTGTGCACTTTTTCCTTTCCTTATTTATTTTTTTAATTTTTGACTAAATTTGAAATTGAGTTAACTTTTAAATGGGTGTCAAAGCTTTCTTGAATTGTTTTTTCCATTCACAACATTTAAATTTATTATCTTATTTTAACATAATCAAATTTGTTACCATTCGACCCTTTAAGTCACTAAAAGAAAATTATTTTTAATTTGTGTATCTTATAATTAACCTTATTAATAGTAGAAAAAATTTAGGAGGAAGTTCGGTTAGATTTGATAGTTTTTGGTATTCATTCAACCAGATAATTAAGTTGAATTGTTTTTTTTCTCAAGTTTTGGCTTTTTAATTTATTTTGAAAAAATAAATTTCGTTTTCATAATTATTTCTAAGAAAATAAGTTTTCATAAATATATTCTATATAAAAAAATTTCATCATAAAAAATTAAAATAAATTATTAAATAAATAAATAAAAACTCAACAATCGGGACAGGCCTGGCCTTGCCTAAGCCGAATCCGAATGGAGGATGTGGGCTGGAGCCACTTAAAGAAAGAAACCCATGTTGGATGGATTAGGCCATACCAACAACCCATCAACTTTACTTTCAAAAAAAGAATACCAACCCATCAACATTGAATCCCGCCATCTCTAAAGTGTGTGTCCTCTCCGGCGCTCTTTTTTATTTTCTTTTTTCACGGTCAGAAATCTTTTTTGGTTGACTTACCGGTGATTTTGATGGGGCATGAGACCGAAGACCTATTGATATTGATTTTTTGAACGAAAATGATTTACAATTTTTGCTTGAAAAGAAAAAAAGCCTAAATTTTCACGTGAGTTGTTTTTAGCTTCATTAATTTCCATTGTCCATTGATTCCCTTTTCCTGTATAAATGGTCTTCCATCACTTATTTCCATTTTCATGACTGTTTCCTAATGCTATACCCATGGTTGTTCTTAGATGGAACTGATGTATGGTTTTATTATTTAGGTGTTCAAAATCTCCTTGGAACTAAAAATTTGGGGATTTAATGCTGGTTTGTAACAACTCATGAACATGAATGATCCATGAAAGCCAGAAAGTAAAAAAGGAAAAAATATCATTTAAAATTAAGTTTATGTAGGGAGTTAAAGTAAGATTTCATCTACCTTGAGTTGCCTTTTGAAACAAAGCTGACAAAGTTTATTGTTAGTAAATCACATGCTTTTGTTAAGAGGAAGAATAAATGCTTAGTTCTGCAACTGAACAAATACCTGTAGTTAGACTTGAATAATGGGAGAAGGAGAAATCCTAGAAGAAAGATGATTCCAGGCAGCTCCTCTCATTTTATTCCTTGTCATCATCTTCCAATTTGCCACCAAATGGCTACATTTAAAGAAGGCACCTAAATCCCCTCGAAGATTTGTAGATTATGTTGCAGATTTTCAAATTGTTGATTAGATTTTCATTTTACATGGTTAGGGAGCATCCAAGACTGACAATGAAATCCAACTTTGTGGAGAGATTAAGCAGCTTTTAAAAGATGCTGCTTCCTTTTCGCAGTAAGTGATTTAACATTGAATTTTATTTATTCAGCTTAGCAGTCACAATTGCATGATGAACAAATCTATTCAAATTCATAGGCCGTCTACATTTGCACAATCAGCCAAACTTAAGAGGATGGCAGCTGAATGAACTTGCAAATTGTTTTGCATAGCCATTGGTAAATGACTTATTGATTTTCTCTTCATATTAGCTAATATGAATTTGATTCTTTGAACAATCTTTTTGTGGTGTTTTGGGTTTCATCCAAATTTTGTGCCTATCAAAGGATAGATTGTTGATACAGAGATTTGATTAGGATTTAGGCTATGGAACAAAGCTTATGTTCTAGTTTTGTGGACTATCAGGTTGTTTTAGGTGTATTAGGGGAAACCTACTCTCTGTTTATTGGTAAGTTTAACAATCAAGGACAAATTTAATCCTGAGTATTGAATGAGGTCGGTTTCATTTGCTGTACAGTGTGTATATATATATTAAGGTCAGAGCGTAACTGTTTTCAATTACTTGAACTTTTATTAGATATTGTTTCTTGTTTGTTTATGGTTCATATATTTGTTATTTTCTCTTTCAAGAAAGAGCATCATTTCATAAACACTAAAACCTCGTTTGCTATACTCTAGTTATTTTGCCCCCCCCCCCGGCGGCCCCTCAAGTTGTTTCTATATCACCTGTACTGACGGAAGAAACACTTGGATGTCCAGATCAGGCAGAACGCAGCCAAGAGTTGAAGCTGTCCTATATTTGTATCTGAAAGTTTTGTTCATCTTGAAGGTGGTTCTGTATTTAATGGAACAGTCTAGAAATTGTGTATGCTTGTTTGCTAAATTAGTGTCCTAAGAGTTTTGTTGTCTGCTTGTGTAGGTCATAACTAATGTTGTGCTAATCTTCTGGTTTTGGAGGTCTACTGTTGCTTCCATATCTCAAAAATTTGTGCAACCAATTGGTAATGAACTACAACGATTGTGGCAAATTCTTGTGTTATATTTTACCTCTTTTTCCTCTCACTGGTTAATAACAATTTGTCCAAGCATGCATGGGTCATTCCATCATATACCTATCAAGTTTGGTAGGGCTGTAGACATGCTTCTTAGTGACATACTCCAGAAATTAAAGTTTTTCCTTGAGGTCTGAAATGATCAAATTAAATAAGAACATCAAGAGTTGACAAGAAGCAATTGGATTGGAGGATAACACAAAATTTAAGAAAACCAGTTGTGTATTAACTGAATATGACAAACAACCTTTTTGCAGGTAAGGTCTATCCTGGAAGACACGGGATTCTTTAAACAACAATATCCTGGTAAAAAATATCTTGAACTCTAATTAAAATTTTAATTTCGATCTCATGTGATAGAATCAGGAATTGAATTCTCCTCCGGGTTTTGTTTTTCTTATTTCGGTTGTTTATAATGGGGCCTATCTCCAGGGTCAAATTTGCCCATTACTTGTATGGGATAATTGGATACAATAATGGAAGGATAGATTTTGATGAGTTTTGATTGGTTTTCTGATTAAACCTCCAAAATTGCAGGTTGGAATCATATCCTGGTTGATATTGTGTACCAAGGTTAGCAAGTTTGTTGGTCGACTGGTCTAGAAGAACCAAGGGCTTATCCAGCAAAATAGTTTTGTATGCACTGCCTCTTCACTTCAGGAACTTTGGAATATCATGTATTGTAGAATTCATTCATTTTATTTGTCAAGAGACAAAAGTGATAAAATTTGATGTGTGTTTTTTTTTTTTTTTTTTACTTTGCTTGATTATTCTTTTTCCTTTGGATACCAATTTGGCAGTTATTTTAGTAGATTAACATGCCCTTCCTCCTTGGAGAACCGTGAGAATGATGGTGGGTGAATGCAATTGTTCTCTCTACTTATTGGAGCATATCCATCAAACAATCATGGATTGTTTTTCCAACATTGTGCTTAAGTGATTGGAGGATGCTGCTGTGATATCTAGTAATCATCTATTTGTACTTGTAGTGATGAAGAACAAGGCAAAAGACCCAAGGGGGCATGCAATTCCAAAATATGGACACATGGCAGGGAAGCTAAGAATTTTCTTGTGTAGGATATGGTATTTACAATAGCATACTTTTTATTTACTTGATAGAGAGGATGCATTTGTTAAGACAAAATTGACTGTATGACTGACACAAGTCTCTATTGTTAGTTTGAGCCTTTAAGGATTATTATTATTATTATTTTCTTTTGGTCTAAAGGAAAAAGAATGAATAAGAAAAGAAGGAAGGTTGTTAAAGGTTACTTAAAAGCGGGGCCCAATTCTAACTACCTATGCCACTTCTCAGACATGCGGCCAAGGTAAATTAAATACCTTCGTTGATTTAAAGTGGCGAAAGCAGAGATTGGTTGGTCATTGCCGCCCCCTCGTCCTAGCCTTCTCCATCCTCCAACACAAGAAAGAGTTGGGTCATCTCATCTCTTACGTAAATTTTGGCCCGTGGGGGGGGGGGGAGTGTGTTGTTAATGGTGTTATGGTAATTTTACACAACATATAACATCATCAAAACTCTAAAGGATATTCACCATGTATTTACTATTCAGATGCTTTTACATTATTATTATTATTATTATTATTATTATTATTAATTATACAGTCCAACAAATAATAATAAAATAGAACGTAAAACCATGGTCCAAGACTGACTGGGAGACTGTCATGCAAACTTGTCCATCTTGACCGTAGACCTTCGGTTCTGTCTGCCTGCCTGCCTGTCCTTTTCTATTTCTTCTACATCATCCCACATCTGATTCATGTTCTCTTCTTCTTCTTCTTCTTCTTCTTCATGGACTTGTCACAGGGCCCTTGCCTGACAACTCTCGTAGTCTTTGAAAATACCATCAACAAAGGTAATTAATCCCATACCCTCATCAAACCAAACCAATGCTGCTTTATGATTAAATAATTGGTTTTTTGTTAGATTTTCTTTTCTGTGCTTGGTTAAAGCCTCTCTTGGATTCTTTTGGTGTTGTTTGCAGAGTTGATCAGAAGCTTGCATGTATACCGATTGGAGAATGGAGAGGAAAATGAGGTTGAGAGAGAGTTTGTGTTCAGAAAAGATGGCCCCTACGTGGAAACTGCAGCAGCCCCTCTTCTTCTATTGCAGGGGGTACCGGCCCACGAGCTTTTCGAAGGCAGAGTTATCGGTTTGTGGCTCTGCTCTTTTGCTTTTCATATCCACCGTCTTCCACGTTTCTTCTTCATTCCTTCTTTACTCTCCATTTCCAGGTACGCCGTTTCCACATTTTCTCTTTTCAGCTACTCATTTGCTCGACTGATTGGTTCTATGAATTGGGATCAATTTTATTTCTATGCCTGGATGATTGATTCGTCTATCACACGTGCATGCAAAGTCCGGTTTTTTATTTGATCATTTCAGTGCAAGACAAAGCTGTTTAATTATTTGGAATTTTAGAAGAGAAATGTTGATTAAACATCAGAATAAAAAATCAGAAGAACCAGATTTCGTGCTCAGATGCACATTTTTTGCATCCACATTGCATTTATTGTCACATCATTGTTGAGCCTTCTCATCAACTATCATGTTTCACTTTGATTGAGAAAATGTCTCTTGAAACCATTGTTCTGCAATAGTTGAGGCATCTTAGCATTGGTTATTTTCATTTTCCTTGTTCTGCTAGGGGCATTGTTTTGTCATATTGATGTCTAACTATATTAAGAATTAGATAGAGATATTATTTTTCTTCCTTTGCTTACAAACTTTTAATGGAGCTATTTTGTTCTGAGTGTCATTTATGTGAATTTTGTTGTTCCAATAGGGTCGGAAGCGTGTAAATTATTGTACTAAAAAATCACACAAAGTTCAATTCTCAGGGAAGAGAGGTGGATCACATGAATCTCTTAAATACCAAGTCTTTCCTTAGACAGAATATCCCTTCTATAGTAATTTAATAGCACAATTAAATACTACTATTATACCCTCAAATATTGAAAGAAAAATAGGACAAGAAAGAACACAAGAGATTTAACGAGGTTCGGTAAATTATACCTACGTCCTCGGGCACTAACACCAGATGATAACTTTACTATCTCCAAAGTATTACAAACAAATAGAATTCCTTAAGAATTCTCAAATGGGAGAAGAGAGAAAACTAAGAGAGAAAGATTGGTTGGGATGAATTGAAATGAGAAATGAGAAGGCCTATTTATAGTTGAGGTTTAAGGACCAAACAATAAATAGCCCATTATCTCAAGGACCAAAAAAAATTATCCCATGCCACTTTTTCAAAGTCAACTTTAGGGTGCTAAACTTGCACCACTTTGTATTGTTTGTCATTAATGTTGTCTCCCATTAATGTTAACAATCTCCACCTTGAAGATTTGATTAGGATAATCACATCTTCACACACTTCCTTCAACTCCCCAAATTCGATAAAGTTATCTTTTGTAGTGCCTACAAATGCACTCTCGAGCGCCATACACCTGAAGGTGCTCAAATTCTCAGGATGTTAATCAAGTTCAAACAATGATTAAACTTGATTGTTGTTACCACCTTGGTCATCATATCTGCGGGATTATCTGCTGTCGGAATCTTCTGAAGTAGAATTTTTCCTTTTTCAAAGACTTCCCGCACAAAGTGATATCTTACGTCGATATGTTTGGTTCTTGAATGATAGACTTGATTTTTTGCTAAATGAATAGCGCTTTGACTGTCACAATATAAACTTATGTGACTTTGAACAACTCCTAAGTCTTTCAACAATCCATTAAGCCAAATAGCCTCCTTAACAGCTTCTGTAATTGCCATATATTCTGCCTCTGTAGTAGACACAGCTACTGTAGACTGTAAGGTAGACTTCCAACTCACTGGGGCTTTCGCAAGAGTAAAGAGATACCCCGTAGTTGAACGACGTTTATCTAAATCACCAGCAAAGTCGGAATCAACATATCCAACTACAAACTGACCAAGTGCTTCATCCTGTTCAAAAATTAAACCAACATCTATGGTTTTTCGAAGATACCGTAGAATCTATTTCACAGCTTGCCAATGTCCTTTTCCAGGATCATGCATATACCTGCTCACAACTCCAACAGCTTGTGAAATGTCAGGCCTCGTACACACCATCGCATACATCAAACTCCCAACTGCATTAGCATATGGAACTTTTGCCATATATTCTCTTTCTTCTTCAGTTTTCGGAGATAATTGAGCACTAAGTTTCAAATGAGAAGCAAGTGGGGTACTTACATGTTTTGTGTTTTCATTTACACCAAAACATTGTAATACCTTTTTCAGATATTGCTTCTGATTCAAACAAAGCTTGCCTCTCTGTCTATCTCTACTTATCTCCATGCTGAGAATCTTCTTGGCCTCACCTAGATCTTTCATCTCGAACTCTTGATTCAACTGGGCCTTCAGCTTATCTATCTCTTTTTGGCTCTTCGAAGCGATTAACATATCATCAACATACAAGAGTAGATAAATGAAAGATCCGTCATGCAGCTTCTGCAAATACACACAATTGTCATATTTGCTTCTTGTGTACTTCTGCCTTCTCATAAAGCTATCAAATCGCTTGTACCACTGCCTCGAGGATTGCTTCAATCCATATAGCGATTTGTTTAGCTTACAAACCCAATTTCTACCACCAGCATCTGTGTATCCTTCGGGCTGAGTCATATAGATCTCCTCTTCTAACTCACCATGCAAGAAAGCCGTTTTAACATCAAGTTGAGCTAGGTCCAAATTCAACTGTGCTACTAAGGCCAACAAAATTCTAATGGAGGAATGCTTCACAATAGGGGAAAATACATCATTGTAGTCAATTTCCTCCTTCTGAGCATAGCCTTTAGCTACCAATCTTGCCTTGTAGCGAATATCCTTCTTGCTAGGAGATCCATCTTTCTTTGCGAATACCCACTTGCATCCGATTGCCCTTTTACCTTTCGGTAATTGCGCCAACTCCCAAGTATTGTTCTTCCGGAGAGACTGCATTTCTTCATTCATGGCGCTTTTCCATTTATCACTTTCTAAGCTTTGCATTGCTTCTTGATAAGTGATAGAAATATCATCAACAACGGGAAGGGCGTAGGCCACCATATCAGTAAATCGAGCAGGTTTACGAATTTCTCTCCGTGGCCTTGCAACTGCAACTGGTTCTGGTATACTTAGTGGTTCTTGGGTCAGAACCTCTTCAACCTCTAATTCTTCCATTGTGGCTGGAGAATTAGACTTATTAACTGGGCAAATCCCCATCTGCTCAAACTCCACCTGTTTTGGAGTACACTCCACCTGCTGTGGAGTATTGCTCGTCTGAATATCTTTATCTGCTACCTTTTCAATGTGGCAGATTCATCAAAGGTAACATCTCTGCTACAGATCATTTTCTTTGTGCTTAAGCACCAAAGACGAAATCCCTTCACTCCAGAAGTGATTCCCATAAAGAGAGCTTTCTTTGCCCTCGGATCTAACTTTGACTCCTTCACATGGTAATATGCAGTGGTTCCAAACACATGTAAGGAATCATAATCTGTAGCCGGTTTTCCAGACCATACCTCCATAGGAGTTTTTCTTTCTAATGCAGATGATGGCAAACGATTAACAAGATGGCCAGCGTATGTCACAGCCTCAGCCCAAAATTGCTTGCCCAACCCAGCATTGGACAACATACATCGAACTTTCTCCAGCAATGTTCGATTCATACGCTCTGCCACTCCATTCTGTTGTGGTGTATCCCTAACTGTGAAGTGTCGAACAATACCATACTCTTGGCACACATCGAAGAACGAATCACTTTTATATTCCCCTCCATTGTCCGTCCTAAGCCGCTTGATTTTCTTGCCAGTCTGGTTTTCGATCATAGTTTTCCATTTAAGAAAAACTCCAAGCACTTCATCTTTATTTTTCATGGTATACACCCAAACTCTTCTGGAAAAGTCATCAACAAAAGTAACAAAGTAGTGTTTTCCTCCCAATGAAGGTGTCTTGGAAGGCCCCCACACATCTGAGTGAACATATTCCAAAATACCTTTTGTATTATGGATAGCAGTACCGAATTTCACTCTCTTTTGCTTTCCCAGAACACAATGCTCGCAAAATTTTAATTTGCAAGCCTTTGCACCTTTCAACAATCCTTGCTTTGCCAGAATTTGCAAGGATTTTTCACTGGCATGTCCCAACTTCATATGCCACAACTGTATTGAGTCCAATTCTTTGTTGCCGGAAGCTGCAGCGACTGCTCCAATAACTGTACTACCTTGGTAGTAATACAAGTTATTTTTCCTGATGCCCTTCAATATCACAAATGCGCCAGATGTCACTTTCAAAACCCCATCTCTCATAGTAACAACTGAACCATTGGATTCCAAGGCTCCCAATGAGATGAGATTTTTCTTCAAACTGGGCACGTACCGAACATCAGTCAGAACTCTGGTTGATCCATCTTGATTCTTTAATTGGATTGAACCTATCCCAACAGTTTTACAGGCATTGTCATTGCCCATATAAACAACTCCTCCATTTAGTTCTACTAAATCAGAGAACCACTCCCGGTTAGGGGACATATGATAGGTACAACCCGAATCCAATATCCACTCATCTGAATGGAACGACGATGATGATGCAACCAGTGATAGTTCAGAGTCACTAGTATCATGCTTTGCAACACAAGCATCTACAGCAGCTTTTCCCTTATTCTTCAGCTTTGGACAATTTTTCTTCCATTGGCCTTTCTCATGACAAAAAGCACATTCATCTTTCCCGAGTCTGGACTTTAACTTTGATCTCCCCTTTTGAGTTTTCTTCCGAGTGTATGAACGACCTCGGACTACTAAAGCTTCTGTATCTCTGATTGAGTTTTTCTGTTTGTCCTTCTTTCTCTGTTCATAACTGTATAAGGCCGCACAGACTTCGCTCAGAGATATATCACTCCTGCCATGAAGTAGAGTAGTTTCTAGGAACTCAAACTCCTCAGGAAGTGACCCCAACAGCATCAAAGCCAAATCTTCATCTTTGAATGTCTCATCCATATTCAGCAAATCAGTGACTAACTAATTAAATTTGGTGATGTGATCATTCATTGTGGTACTTGGGACGTATGTGAAGCGAAACAGTCTTTTCTTCAAGTGGAGCTTATTTTGACTGTTTTTCTTCAAAAAATTTTCTTCAAGTGCCACCCACAACTTATTTGCAGAAGTCTCCTTTGAAAAAGCATACCTCTGTTCTCGAGAAAGGCATGATCGAATTGTGCCACATGCCAACCGATTGATCGCCTTCCAATCTTTCTCCTGTACATCATCTGGTTTCTCTTCATCAATGGCAATGTCTAGACCCTGCTGAAAAAGGGCATCTAGAACCTCACTTTGCCACATACCAAAATGGCCCGTGCCATCAAAGATCTCCACGGCCAATCTTGCATTTGCAATTGTCGGTCTTGTCCACATGGACGATGTTGAAGCTCCTACACCGACCGTTTTCTCCATAATCTTTCAATATACCTAAGGAAATCTTTTCTGATGTGGAAGATCAGTTTAAACTGCAACCACAGAGCATACTACGATTAACCTTCGGCTCTTGATACCACTTGTTGTTCCAATAGGGTCGGAAACGTGTAAATTATTGTACTAAAAAATCACACAAAGTTCAATTCCCAAGGAAGAGAGGTGGATCACATGGATCTCTTAAATACCAAGTCTTTCCTTAGACAGAATATCCCTTCTATAGTAATTTAATAGCACAATTAAATACTACTATTATACCCTCAAATATTGAAAGAAAAATAGGACAAGAAAGAACACAAGAGATTTAACGAGGTTCGGTAAATTATACCTACGTCCTCGGGCACTAACACCAGATGATAACTTTACTATCTCCAAAGTATTACAAACAAATAGAATTCCTTAAGAATTCTCAAATGGGAGAAGAGAGAAAACTAAGAGAGAAAGATTGGTTGGGATGAATTGAAATGAGAAATGAGAAGGCCTATTTATAGTTAAGGTTTAAGGACCAAACAATAAATAGCCCATTATCTCAAGGACCAAAAAAAAATTATCCCATGCCACTTTTTCAAAGTCAACTTTAGGGTTCTAAACTTGCACCACTTTGTATTGTTTGTCATTAATGTTGTCTCCCATTAATGTTAACAAATTTATCAAGAGACTTCTGCCTATCAAAACCAGGTAGGCAAAATCAAGGTAAACCCTTCATTACCAATAGCATATTGTCCATATGTCATACTTTGATTTTTCTGTCCCTCTGGGGACATCCGATAAAATTGGATCGATGCTTTGATTTTTCTTAGTTGGACTTTTTCTCACCTGGGTTTTCACTGTTAAAGACTATTAATGTGAGAACAAGGTCCAGTCTACACTCCCAATCTGGCCCATGCTTGAGTAGGAAGTGCAAATGTCTTTAACTTCTTCCATTTTTTTCCATGTCTTTTCGAGCAAGTTTTGACATTCTTTGATTGACTTCTATTTTGCTTTAATGATGCTTTAATGACTTGAGTCATCATGCAGAAACCCGAAGTTGAAGTCTATCCCGACACTTACAAATGATCTTCAATTGATTTTCCAGAGGGGATGTGGCACCGAAGATAGAGGACCATCTAGGGAGTTATCTAAGGAAACTTGTACGAGGGATGGAGATAATCATTACCACTTGAAAAGAAGTCTTCTTGTACTTGATCAGGATCTTAATTGCCTCCCTAATTCAAGCGCTACTTCTGAGTTATTGAAATCTCGACAAACCGAACAAAATGCAACAGGTTCTTTTAGAGCTTCTTTTTTTTGGTAAATGCACATGAATAAGAAGTCGTATGTTCTGTGAACAAGGATTTGGTTTGTATTTGTTATCTTCATAATTGCATATACCAAATTTCTCTGGACTCTGAATTGGATTAATGTTGACCTATAAACACGCAGTTTATTGTTAATATGTACGAACATGTGTGGAAAACAGGTTTTTCATTTATATGTCCCTAAAAAATGTGAAAAGGTATTCCATATGCCTTTATTTCCCCATGACTTGTCATTCTCAGATTCATTAGTTGAAGACTAGCAGCTATTCACATTGATGAATAATGGCTGATATATTTGTTCTGCATTTTTCTAGCAGATTAGCTCCTTTTGTGTGCATTCTTTTCTAAGATCTGAATTTGTCTGCTATTTATGAAGCATAATGTCTTCAAAATTGAGGGAAAACTGCAGGTGTTGCAGTGAAAAAGAAAAAAGAGCTGATTCTAAGGATGTAGCCAGAATTGCTCTTGAAGATCTTGCAAAATACTTCGATCTTCCTATAGTGGAAGCTTCTAGAAATTTGAACGTTGGTCTCATTGTCCTAAAAAGGAAATGCAGAGAATTTGGTATTCCTCGCTGGCCTCACAGGAAGATCAAGTCCCTTGATGGTCTAATTCGTGATCTCCTTTCTCTTTCCCTTTTGCTGTCATTTTGCCTCAAAAATATATATTTACCGAGGGAAGGGCGTTTGGTACTATCGTATACCATCCTGATGGTTGAATTCAGCTCTCATTTTTATTTGGCTGCAATTTTCTTTGAAAGAAAACGACTGAAGACACAAATTATGCAGGAAGAGGCAGAGCAGCGGCAGCAAGACGAGGCTGCAGCCTATGCTGTAGCAAAGAGGCGAATGATGTTGGAGACAGAGAAAGAAAGTATAGAGAAGGAACCTTTCATTGAATTAAAGAGCGAGACGAAGCGGTGTAGGCAGGACATTTTCAAGCGAAGACATAAAGCTAGAGCTCTTAAAAATTAGCACCTATCAGTTTTCAGTGATCAACTTTCTGAACTAGATGATTAATATATTTCTTACTTCACCAAGTCCTACTTAAGGACTCTAGTGAGATAAACACTTCCTTATGTATTGGAACCCACCATTGTTTGAAAAGTCAAATGGGGTGGGCACCGAAAGTAGAAAGTAATATTGGTTGGCAAGTTGGGTTAAAAGTTGGCATGGGATAATTGCAATTTTGGTCCCTAATTGTATAGGGACATTGCAAGTTGATCCTTGAACCTCAACTATAAATAGGCCTAACCATTGCTTACTTTCTTCATCCCATAATTGCCATTCTCTATTTAAGGCATTATTCTCTCTCTCTATTTGTAAATTTCATTTGTAATTTTTGGAGTGAAATATATTTGGTAGTGCCCGAGGACGTAGGCAAAATTTGCTGAACCTCGTTAAAATTCTGGTGTTCTTTATTATTTGTTTTGCATATTTTGTAAATGTGATTGTAGTGATTTATTGTGCTATTAAATTACGATAGAGGGATATTCTGGCTAGGAAAGACTTGGTATTTAAGTAATCTTCGTGATCTACCTCTCTTTCCTGGGAATTGAACTTAGTGTGATTTTTCAGTACAATAATTTTACTCTTTCACACGCTTCCGCGCAATAATTGGTACCAGAGCCAGGTTCGTACTTGGGGAATATGACCGTTTACGGTACTATTCACGTATACGGTACTATTCATGTATACGGTACTATTCACGTATACAGCACTATTCACGTATACGGTACTGTTCACGTATACAGTAGTTGAGATTGAGGAGAAAAATGGTAGCAGCATCGTCATCAGCAAGGACTACTGTGACAAATACAAAATTTAAAGTAGAGAAATTTGACGGTACCAATAATTTTGGTATGTGGCAATGTGAGATCCTGGATGTCTTATGTCAGCAAGAGCTAGATATAGCCCTTGAAGAAAAACCTGACAAGATGGATGACAATGAGTGGGCCAAGATCAATAGACATGCGTGTGGTACAATCCGCCTATATTTGGCCAAAGAGCAGAAGTACTCTGTCATGAGGGAGACATCAGCGAAGAAGTTATGGGATACACTGGAAGAAAAGTTTCTAACGAAAAGTCTTGAAAATAGGCTTTATATGAAAAAAAAACTTTATCGATTCACGTATGCACCCGGTATGTCGATGAATGACCATGTGAACTCATTCAATAAAATTTTAGCAGACTTGCTAAATTTGGATGAGAAATTTGAAGATGAAGACAATGCATTATTGTTGTTGAATTCCCTTCCTGATGAATATGATCATCTTACCACCACATTGCTTCATGGAAAGGACACGATCACATTTGATGCAGTCTGTAGTGCGTTGTATAGATCTGAGACTCGAAAGAAAGATAAAAGAGATCACAAAGATACAACCGCAGAAGTCTTAACAGTAAGAGGTCGTTCACACAGCAGTAAATCTGGTAGAAGGGGAAAGTCCAAAGGGAGACCCGCCAAAGATGAATGTGCCTTTTGCCGTGAAAAAGGGCATTGGAAAAAGAATTGTCCTAAGCTACAAAAGGGCAAGGCTATTTCTAATGCATGTGTAGCGGAGCATGATGAGGAGTCAGGCTTTAGCTTGGTTGGCATGGCAATGGCATGTCAAACGGATGAGTGGATTTTGGATTCAGGATGTACTTACCATATGTGTCCTAATAAGGACTGGTTTTCTAGTCTTAAAGAGCTAGAAGGTGGAATTGTTCTTATGGGCAATGATAGTGCTTGTAAGACAATGGGAGTGGGTACAGTCCAATTGAAGAATCACGACAGCTCAATCCAAGTCTTGACAGATGTTCGCTACGTACCTAGCCTGAAGAAAAATCTCATCTCATTAGGTGCCCTAGAATCTAAAGGGCTCACAATCACTTTGAGAGATGGATTACTAAAAGTAGTAGCTGGGCAACTGACGGTGATGAAAGGCACAAGAAGAAATAACTTGTATTTTTTAAATGGAAGTACAGTTATTGGATCAACATCAACAGTTTCTACAAAAGATGTAGATTCAGAGGCTACCAGATTATGGCATATGCGATTGGGACATGCTGGTGAAAAAGCTTTGCAGACATTGGTGAAGCAAGGCTTATTGAAAGGTGCAAATTCTTGCAAAATGGAATTCTGTGAACATTGTGTTCTGGGCAAACAGAAGAGGGTAAAATTTGGTCCAGCAATTCACAATACGAAAGGAATTCTGGACTACGTTCACAGTGATGTGTGGGGACCTACCAAAGTAGCTTTTTTGGGAGGTATGCACTATTTTGTTACTTTTGTTGATGATTATTCAAGAAAAGTATGGGTGTATCTAATGAAAAGAAAAAATGAAGTTTTGGATGCATTTCTGAAATGGAAGAAGATGGTGGAGACTCAGACTGGTCGAAAGGTCAAACGACTTCGATCAGATAATGGTACTGAGTACAAAATGATCCATTTCTACAAGGATGCCAAGATGAGGGCATTGTGCGACACTTCACTGTTCGGGATACACCACAGCAAAATGGGGTGGCAGAACGAATGAATCGAACTATACTGGAGAAAGTTCGATGTATGTTGTCCAATACTGGATTGGGCAAAGAATTTTGGGCTGAGGCAGTTACATATGCGTGCCATCTAATTAACCGTTTGCCATCAGCTGCAATAAATGGAAAAACTCCTATGGAGATGTGGACTGGTAAATCTGCTACTGATTATGATTCTTTGCATGTATTTGGTTCCACTGCATATTATCATGTAAAAGAATCTAAGTTAGACCCAAGAGCAAAGAAAGCATTATTCTTGGGTATAACTGATGGAGTAAAAGGATATCGTCTCTGGTGTCCTGATACAAGGAAGATTGTTTTCAGTAGAGATGTGACTTTTGATGAATCAATCATGTTGAAGTACAAGGATTCACAAAAGGATGACAAAACCAGTAGTACTTTGCAGCAGGTGGAGCTTGAAAAGGTTAACGATGATCCAGCTAATATTGAAGGGACAAATGATGAAGAGGTTCCTACCCAAGAACCTCTACAGCAACAAGATTCAATTGCATATAGAAGGCTAAGAAGAGAGATTCGTAAGCCTGCTCGTTTTGATGATATAGTGGCCTATGCACTTCCAATTATAGATGATGATGTTCCTTCTACTTACACAGAAGTAATAAGTAACCCTGATGGTGTAAAGTGGAAGCAAGCAATGAATGAAGAAATGCAGTCTCTTCATAAAAATAAAGACCTGGGAGTTGGTGACACTACCCAAGGGAAAGAAGGCAATTGGATGCAAATGGGTATATGCAAAGAAGGAAAGATTTCCTGATAAAAATGAAATTCGATACAAGGCTAGATTAGTAGCAAAGGGTTACGCTCAGAAAGAAGGAATAGACTACAATGAAGTGTTTTCTCCAGTTGTGAAGCATTCGTCTATTCGGATTTTGCTAGCCTTGGTTGCGCAATATGATCTTGAACTAGTTCAGCTTGATGTGAAGACCGCGTTTTTACACGGTGATTTGGAAGAGGAAATCTATATGACTCAGCCAGATGGATTCAAGGTTGCTGGAAAAGAAAATTGGGTTTGCAAACTGACAAAGTCGCTTTATGGATTGAAGCAATCTTCGAGGCAGTGGTACAAGCGATTTGATCAGTTCCTGAAAAGGCAAAGGTACACAAGAAGTAAATTTGATCATTGCGTGTATTTTCAGAAGCTACAAGAAGGAACTTTCATATACTTACTCTTATATGTTGATGATATGCTAATAGCATCTAAGAGCAAAGTTGAGATTGAAAGATTGAAGACTCAACTAAATCTCGAGTTTGAGATAAAAGATCTAGGAGAAGCTAAAAAGATTCTCGGCATGGAAATATGGAGAGATAGAGCTCATGATAGAGTTAGCTTGTCTCAGAAGCAGTATTTGAAAAAGGTACTACAGCAGTTTGGCATGAACGAGCAAACAAAACATGTAAGTACCCCGTTGGCTTCTCATTTCAAGCTTTCTGTACAACTATCTCCTTCGACGAATACGGAACGAGAATACATGTTGCAAGTTCCGTATTCTAATGCAGTGGGTAGCTTGATGTATGCAATGGTGTGTACAAGACCCGACATTTCACAGACAGTTAGTATAGTGAGCAGGTATATGCATAATCCTGGAAAAGGACATTGGCAAGCTGTGAAATGGATTCTACGGTATATTCAGAAGACCGTGGATGTTGGATTACTGTTCAAGCAGGATAATACACTTGGTAAATGTGTTATTGGGTACGTTGATTCTGACTATGCCGGTGATTTGGACAAGCGAAGATCAACCACCGGTTATGTGTTTACACTTGCTGGAGGACCAATAAGTTAGAAGTCTACACTACAGTCTACAGTTGCATTGTCAACCACAGAAGCCGAGTACATGGCTGTAACAGAGGCTGTAAAGGAGGCTATTTGGTTACAAGGTATGGCTAAAACCTTGGGGTTGGTTCAGGAGCATATTAATGTGTATTGTGATAGTCAAAGTGCTATTCATTTAGCAAAGAATCAAGTCTATCATGCACGTACAAAACATATCGACGTACGATTCCATTTTGTGCGGGAAATTATTGAAGAGGGGAAAATTTGTCTTCAGAAGATCAAGACTGCAGATAATCCCGCAGATATGATGACCAAGGTGGTAACAGCAACCAAGTTCGAACATTGTTTGAACTTGATTAATATCCTGCAAGTTTAACAGTTGAAGAAGGCACTATCAAGTATTGTTGTCAAAAGCAGAAAGAATTGTGTGAAGATAAGATTATCGTAATCAAATCTTCAAGGTGGAGATTATTGGAACCCACCATTGTTTGAAAAGTCAAATGGGGTGGGCACCGAAAGTAGAAAGTAATATTGGCTGGCAAGTTGGGTTAAAAGTTGGCATGGGATAATTGCAAGTTGATCCTTGAACCTCAACTATAAATAGGCCTAACCATTGCTTACTTTTTTCATCCCATAATTGCCATTCTCTACTTAAGGCATTATTCTCTCTCTCTATTTGTAAATTTCACTTGTAATTTTTGGAGTGAAATATATTTGGTAGTGCCCGAGGACGTAGGCAAAATTTGCTGAACCTCGTTAAAATTCTGGTGTTCTTTATTATTTGTTTTGCATATTTTGTGAATGTGATTGTAGTGATTTATTGTGCTATTAAATTACGATAGAGGGATATTCTGGCTAGGAAAGACTTGGTATTTAAGTGATCTTCGTGATCTACCTCTCTTTCCTGGGAATTGAACTTAGTGTGATTTTTCAGTACAATAATTTTACTCTTTCACACGCTTCCGCGTAACATTATGTGAACTTTTTGCCTGGCCAATATAGTCACTAGTCACTATGCTCTAGGACTATGAGCAAATGCATTGTAAAGTTCTCGTTACAGGCTTCATATATGTATGGGTCCTTTAAGTGGTGCTTATTTAAAACTTGTAAATGATCTTTTTTACTTTCATTTTAAAACAGTTTTCATATTTAATATATTACTAGGCATTGATTAACATTTTCAGTTATGTATCAAATATTGAGTCTTAGGTAGTGTTCACTTTACCTTCATGATGCTTAATTGTTCCTTGAGTAATCATCCTTAGAGGTAAAAATACTATGGAAGCCCCTATGGTAGAAGTTAAATTACATTTTCTCTTATACTAAAAAATTGACAATAAAAAATTTACAATTTAGGCTTGTATGTTAAATCAAAAAGTAAATTGGTACTTTCTGGTAAAACTTGTAATTAATGGAATAAAAAAAACACGTTGTGAGCCACATATACCTCAAGTTGGCATATAAGAATTAGTTTTTAATAGTAGAATTTGATGAAATTTTTAACAAAAAAATTAATTTTCTCTTTGATCTGACATATAAGTACTAACTTACTCATTATTTAAATAAAAAGGATATAATGTAATTCAACATTTAGTATGCAAGTTTCAGTGTGCTTTTACCCATACTCGGACAATGTAGCTTGAAAGAATAGTTAGCTTAGATGTTATTATACATATAAAGTACACACGTATAGATATGAAGCGTCTGCTAGAACCGAGGTTGAAATTTCATAGCTTTTTGTTCCCTCAGTGGATTTCAGTTTCATAGGTCCCATTTTCATCTTTTTATTTTTTAAAGCCCCTCTCTCTGATAGGCTTTTATGTTTTTCACTTTTGGAAACCATCACATGAGGCAGCGTAGGAATTTAATAATAATAAAAAAGGGTCATCCAATGAGACAATGGTCATAAAAACCGAGTATGAGTAGGAATGTTATTATGTTATTAAATATAAGAGAGGAGTGATGGGTTTCATTTTTTTATAAGTGCTGCTCTATGCGTTTCCACTTATTTTTGACCACACATTGTCCTACTACGTGCCCTCGTTAATTCCATTCCCATTCTGAATTCAACCAACCAATTATTCATGTTCATATAACCACTACCTTCTGCATTAACTATAAATAAACAAAAAGAAACTTATTCATGAATAATGAGATGATGATGTTATTCATTATCATCATCTTTTCATTCAGAAAGTTGACGTTACTTAAGTTCCCATCTCCACCTATATGTTACAATCAAAGTAAAAACAGCAGTCCAGAGGGTGCTGCCATTGCAATATTCAAGTCAACTTTGGGTAAATTACATGGTTATTTGATTTCAAAAATAATTATTCAAAAGTTTTTATTTAAATCATTAAACTATTTAAAAAATTTTATTTAAGATACTGAGTTATTAATTTTTTTTAAAAGTTCAACTAACATGTTTTAAGCGATGATTTGATAATTAATATAATAGATCAATGCACATCAACAAGTAAAATAACAGAAGACAATATAGCAACAGTATAAATAACTCAATGAATTAACCAAAAACTTTCAAACACTCAAATGTGAATTTTGTAATTTTTTAAAATTAAATTAACATTTAGTCAACTTTATTACCCATATTAATTAATTAATCTATTGCTACGTCATGGTTAGTTATCACGCGCCTATACTCAGCTTCCATGGTTGGTGAAGCTATAGTGTTTTAGTAAACGACAATATTAAGAGCAGAACTGTAGCAAAAATATTATTACATAAGTCACGTTTTTTCCTATCCATTATTTTTATATTCAACCAAGCAAGAAAATTTGATTCTTTTTCTGCCAAGGAAACTGGAAAGTTGATTCCTTGCAACAGCCAGGAAAGCAAGGGGGCCATTCTAAAAGCATAGAACAAAACACATACATACACACAAAAGAAAAAAAGCTTGAAAACCCCACCTTTTTCCACTACCTTTGATTTATTATATAAATATCCAAATGCGTTTTTATCTACAACTTTAACAGTTCTAAATTGTATTGCAAAGGATGCTGTTTTTGTTCCCCATACAAGGCTTTTGATAAGAGAGACTTAGCAGAATTTGTTGCATATATCAATATGGGTAATTGCTGGGGATCTGGTTCTTCCGATAGAGATGCTACTAGTCATGTTTACAGCTCCACCAATCTTCCTACTACCCCAGGTTAATTACTTGTTCTTACCTTAACTGTGTTGTGTTGTGTTTATGCTAGTTTTCTTTTAGTCAACGGGCTTGTTTCTCTGCAACAGGTACATCAAATAACTGCAGCAACAACATGGAATCTTCAGTAACCAGTAGTATTAGCAACAGCAGGAGTCAATTCTCGGTATCAGTAAGTGAAATAGTGGAGGAGGAAGTACCAGATGGGCAAATCCTGGAAACATCAAACTTGAAAGTCTTCACTTTTGCAGAGCTAAAGGCTGCAACTAAGAGCTTCAATACACTGTTGGGCGAAGGGGGATTTGGTAAAGTTTACAAAGGTTGGTTGGATGAGAGAACTTTAACACCTTCCAAGGTTGGCTTTGGAATGATTGTTGCCATTAAGAAATTGAAGCAAGAAAGTGTTCAAGGCTTTGAAGAGTGGCAGGTAAATGCATAAATTTCTCATGTTAGTGTTTATCTTCAATTTCATCTTTATCTTGTCCTTCAAGAAACGAATACCGGAATAACAAAAGGCCTTAATAATTTAGCGGTCGGCCGGCCGGTAGATTCATGGGAAAAAAAGAAGAAAAAGCAAGATGCTTTTAGCTTTGTCAAATTAAACCTTTATTTCTTAACCCCACCAAAGAAATTTTCTAACTACATGATGGCAATGCGGGTTCCACGTCTCATGTCTGACCTATTTTCTCATAGAACCATTGACTATGATCTGCAGCTCTAATGACTTATTATGTTTCTGTATGATGACCGTCACTTTCTTCTAGCTGTATTTTTTGGCAATTCCTTGAATTTAACAGCTTTGAATAGTCATATAAATTCAAGACTCCGTCTATCAGTGCCAGCAATTAGTGTTGGTGCAAGAGGCAGCAGCAAGCTGTTTCTGGCCTTGCTTGAGTAGTAAGCCTCGAGGCTTGGTGAAGAAGCAAACTCGGAAGCAACAACAAAAAGATGAAGCTAGCAAGTGAAAAACAAAAAAGAGAGAAAAGATTGAATGAAAATGAGCTGATAACTTTCATTAATTTTCAACAAGGCATTAAGCCATTACATATATCAGTCAACTAGTAAATCAAACAAGTAATCACCTAATCAACTACCTAACTCCACTAATTTGCATTGAAACTTACAAGATTAGCTTGTACAACTTGCATTGCTGACTTTTCAGTCAATCAATATCAAAACATTTACCTACTTAGTTCAACATGAACTAGATTACAAAAAGAAAACGAAATGAAACTAAAACAGCAAATAGATTGGCAGCTTCAAACTTCAGTTGCTGCACACCATGGCTCCACTGCTTGCTGCGATTCCAGAAGCTTGACCACCTTTGCATGTCGTGTATGGCCACCTTTGCATGGGAACTAAACTTAACACTCCTCCTTAGTTTCCATGCTTGTAACACCTAATTCCCTTTTGAATTTAACAAATTTAGACACATTGAGTGCCTTTGTGAAGATATCAGCAATTTGCACTTCTGAGTTGCAATGAATCAGCTCGATTTCATGAGCTTGTTCCATCTCCCTTATAACATGCAACTTAATATTGAAGTGCTTGGTTCTGCCATGAAAAATGGGATTTTTTGCAATTGCAACAGCAGATTTGTTGTCACAATAAATCTCTGTTGCCTCCTTTTGGTTTTGGTTTAAATCAGTCAAGATTTTTCTAAGCCATATGGCTTGGTTCACAGCAGATGCAGCAGCAACATATTCAGCTTCTGCTGTTGATTGTGCCACCAGACTTTGTTTCTTAGAACTCCAGCAAAACATGCCTGAGCCAAGACTGAATGCATAACCGGATGTGCTTCTCATGTCATCACTTGATCCAGCCCAGCCACTATCAACATAGCCTATTAGCTTCATGCTTTCAGCCCTTTTGAACAATACACCATGACCAATGGTGCCTTTGATGTATCTCAGCACTCTTTTAGCTGCTCGAAAGTGCTGATCATTGCAGCAATTCATGTATCTTGATAGCATACTAACAGCAAACATGATATCGGGCCTTGTGGCAGTCAAATACAACAGACTGCCAATGAGACTCTTGTACATGGTCTCACAAATTGGTTCACCACTTCCTTGCCTTGAAAGCTTCACTCCAACAGCCATTGGTGTGCTTGTTGGCTTGCAGTTCTTCATAGAGAACTTATCCAGGATCTTCATAGTAAAAGAACTTTGACAAAGAAAGATTCCCTTTTCTGTTTGGTTCACTTCCATTCCAAGGAAGTAGTTCATTCTGCCTAAATCAGACATTTCAAACATTTCCTTCATTTTTCTTTTGAAATCTTCCAGCATTCTTCCATCTCCTCCAGTTATCAGTAGATCATCAACATAGAGTGACAGAATAAGCTGAGTTTGAGCTTGGTTCTTCTTCACATACAGTGTTGGTTCACTGGGACTTCTCTCAAATTCCAAACTGAGCAAGTAAGAGTCAATTCGAGCATACCAGGCTCGAGGAGCCTGTTTCAGGCCATATAAAGCCTTTTTCAGTCTGTACACCATGTGTTCTTTGCCAGTGATCACAAATCCTTGAGGCTGCTCGATGTAGATCTCTTCTTCCAGGAAGCCATTGAGAAATGCAGACTTAACATCAAGTTGATGAATGGTCCACTGATGTTGAGCAGCCAAGGCAACTATCATTCTAACTGTGTCAAGCCTGGCTACTGGTGCAAATGTCTCCAGATAGTCCAGACCATACCTTTGGCTAAATCCTTTGACAACAAGCCTGGCTTTTAGCTTGTTCAGACTGCCATCTGCATTCTATTTTACTCGATAGACCCATTTTACCCCAATGGTCTTCTTTCCAGCAGGTTTATCAACAAGTTCCCATGTCTGGTTCTTTTCAATCATGTTGATTTCATTGACCATAGCTAGTTTCCAGCCTTCATCTGCCTCAGCCTCTTCAAAACTGCTAGGTTCTGCTATTGCAACCTGTGCCCTTTCATAAATATCATCAAGGGGCCTTGTGCCTCTCACAGGCACATCATCAACATCCATTTCAGGTTCTAGCTGCTCAAGTTCAGCTTGATTAGGCACTAGGTTTTCTGAAACTGCTTCTGGCTCATTTTTCTCCCAATTCCAGTAGGCTTTTTCATCAAAGATGACATCTCTGCTCACTTGGACTTTGTTTATCAAGGGATTCAGAACCCTGTAGCCTTTCTTGACTGAGCTGTAGCCTACTAGAACACCTGGTTGAGCCCTTTTAGAGAGCTTGTCTCTCTTTGCTGCTGGTATTTGTGCATAACACAGGCAACCAAACACCTTCAGATGTGCCAAGGAAGGTTTGAAACCAGACCAAGCCTCGAAAGGTGTCTCGGATGCAAGAGCTTTAGTAGGAAGCCTGTTCTGAAGGTAAGCAGCAGTGTTTACTGCCTCAGCCCACATGGTCTTGGGCAGTTTCTTCTCAAACAGCAGACATCTGGCCATATCCATCAGACTTCTATTCTTTCTTTCAGCTACCCCATTCTGCTGAGGTGTGTAGACATTTGTAAGCTGATGTTTGATACCAGCATCATTGCAAATGGCTTGAAACTGAGCTGAAGTGTACTCAGTGCCATTATCAGTCCTTATCGATTTCAGCTTGCAACCTGTTTCTGTTTCTACAGCATTTTTAAACTTCACAAACACTTGAGCTACCTCAGACTTGTGTTTTAAAAAGAAAATCCAGCAAAACCTTGTAAGGTCATCAATAAAGAGGATGAAATACCTGTTTTTGCTGAGTGATTCAGTCCTCATCGGGCCACATACATCAGAGTGCACCAGCTGCAGTCTTTCAGTAGCTCTCCAGGTTGAATTTGTAGGAAATGGCAGTCTTGCCTGTTTCCCCATTTGGCAAACTTCACACACATCATCATGCTCCACTAAGCTGATGAAGTTCTCTGCCAAGCCCTCTTTGGCCAATCGAGCCATTGATCTGAAGTTGGCATGTCCAAGCCTTTGATGCCAAAGCTTGGAGTCTTCAACAGAGGCTGTGTATGCTGAGTTTGAGTCATTTGCCCAGTAAACCTCAAAGCATTTATCAGTCATTGTGACTGTCATAAGACTTGATCCACTTGGATCAGTAATATGGCATTGTTTATCCTTGAACACAACAGAATAACCTTTCTCGAGCAGTTGAGCTATGCTGAGAAGGTTTCTGTCAATCTGTGGTACCAACAGCACATTTGGAATGATCTTGTTGCCTGTGGGAGTACATATCAGCACTTCTCCTCTTCCTTCAGCCCTTATAAACTGACCATTTCCAACCTTGACCTTGGTTTTATAACTTTTGTCCAAGGTTTTAAACAAGGAGGCATCTGGTGACATGTGGTTAGTGCAACCACTGTCTAGCAACCAGCTTTTAGAGCATTTCTTTTCAGAAGCTACACAGGAAACAGCAAAGACCTGTTCTTCTTGGTCACTACTGTCCTCAGCTACTCGAGCTTCAACCTTTGACTGCTGAAATTGATTCTGCCTTGGCTTACTTCTGTTTTTGCAGACCCTTTCAACATGGCCCTTCTTCTTGCAGTGTTGGCATACTGCATCTGGCCTAAACCAGCATCTGTCTTCTGGATGGCCAGGCTTCTTGCAATATCTGCAGGGCTGGTCATTGCTCCTTGCAGCATCAGGCTTAGGCCTGTTTTTCCAGGGCCTTTTGCCTCTTTGAGCATTAGTGCTCGAGGTTTCTCTGGCCTTGGCTTGAAATGCACCTTCTTGGTGATCTTCAGCTCTGCTAGCTCTTCTTTGTTCCTGAGCATAAAAGGTGTTGATTAGCTCAGTCAAAGAGATGCTAGCAAGGTCTCTTGAGTCCTCTAGAGAGGATATCTTGGCCTCATATCTCTCAGGCAAAGTGGAGAGGACTTTCTCCACAATTCTTGCCTCATCAAAGTGCTCACCTAGGAGCCTTATGCTGTTAACCACTGCCATAATTCTATCTGAGTACTGCTTCACTGTTTCTTCTTCCTTCATCTTCAAATTCTCGAAGTCCCTTCTCAAGTTTAGCAGCTGCTGTTGCCTTGTTCTCTCAGTGCCTTGAAACTCCTCCTTGAGCTTATCCCAGGCCTGTTTTGGAGTCTCACAGGCCATGATTCTGGTGAAGATGACATCTGACACACAGTTCTGGATGCAGGACATGGCTTTGTGCCTTTTGGTCCTCTCATCAGCATGTTGCCTAATCTGAGCTACTGTGGGATTAGCCCTCAGTGGTGCTGGCTCAGTATCTGTGTTGACAACTTCCCACAGATCGAAGGCCTGTAGGTAAGTCTTCATCTTGACCAGCCATATGTGAAAGCCTTCTCCATTGAAGACTGGTGGGGCTGCTGGTGAAAATCCTGAAGAAGCCATCAAGTTCTTTGTTTTGAAGCAACAGGTCCACTAAGACAAGAGCTCTCGATACCAATTGTTGGTGCAAGAGGCAGCAGCAAGCTGTTTCTGGCCTTGCTTGAGTAGTAAGCCTCGAGGCTTGGTGAAGAAGCAAACTCGGAAGCAACAACAGAAAGATGAAGCTAGCAAGTGAAAAACAAAAAAGAGAGAAAAGATTGAATGAAAATGAGCTGATAACTTTCATTAATTTTTCAACAAGGCATTAAGCCATTACATATATCAGTCAACTAGTAAATCAAACAAGTAATCACCTAATCAACTACCTAACTCCACTAATTTGCATTGAAACTTACAAGATTAGCTTGTACAACTTGCATTGCTGACTTTTCAGTCAATCAATATCAAAACATTTACCTACTTAGTTCAACATGAACTAGATTACAAAAAGAAAACGAAATGAAACTAAAACAGCAAATAGATTGGCAGCTTCAAACTTCAGTTGCTGCACACCATGGCTCCACTGCTTGCTGCGATTCCAGAAGCTTGACCACCTTTGCATGTCGTGTATGGCCACCTTTGCATGGGAACTAAACTTAACAATTAGTATGGCCTTTTTGTTTTTTCCGCATTTAATTCGTTAATTTTTTGCAGTCAGAGGTGAACTTTCTAGGAAGGTTATCTCACCCCAATTTGGTTAAGCTGTTGGGATATTGTTGGGAAGATAAAGAGCTGCTCCTTGTGTATGAGTTCATGCAGAAAGGAAGCTTGGAAAATCATCTATTTAGAAGTAAGCTTAAGACTTTCGAATATAAACAAGAAAAAAAATTTCATCTCCATGGATTTGCTTGAAATCTCTAAAAAAATCATCTATTCATGTTTGATTTGCTTGATTATTTGTTTATGCAGGAAATCCATCAGTTGAACCTTTATCTTGGGAAACCAGGCTTAAAATCATCATCGGAGCTGCTCGAGGTCTAGCGTTTCTACACTTTTCTGAGAAGGTCATTTTTAGAGATTTCAAGGCCTCTAATATATTGCTTGATGGGGTTAGTCCTTATTTGCCTCATTATGCTCCACTAGATTTCAATGGATATATAGCATTTGAAGTAGACTGATAGAGCTAAAATTCAGTGATCATTCAATAGAACAAATGAATATTTGCCTGTCTTGCTACATTTATAATAAAGGAATCCATAATGTTACTTTTCAATCATAAAGTAATATCCCCATTCCGAGAGCAACACATAATGGTTTTGATTCTACAGCACTACAATGCAAAAATATCAGATTTTGGCTTGGCTAAATTGGGGCCCTCTGGTGGAGACTCGCATGTAACTACCAGGGTTATGGGAACATATGGTTATGCTGCACCTGAATACATTGCAACAGGTAATATGATGATACGCCATTCCATTCTTGATATATTGTTCGACAACTGCTAAACATGAGGCTACTCATTCAAATAGCATTTCACATGTGTGCAACAATACTTACTTGTGCAGTTGCTAATGTTAACGTTCCGATAATATGCCAACAGGACACTTATATGTGAAGAGCGATGTGTATGGATTCGGTGCGTTGTTGCTTGAGATAATGACAGGCTTGAGAGCATTGGATACAAAACGACCAGATGGACAGCAAAATTTGGTGGATTGGCTTAAACCAACACTATCCCATAAAAGGAAGTTCAAAACCTTTATGGATGCTCGGATTGAGGGCCAGTATTCATCCAAGGCAGCAACACAAACAGCCGAGCTCACTCTGAAATGTCTAGAGCATGATCCTAAAAATCGTCCATCGATGAAACAAGTTGTGGAAGCATTAGAAAGGATCGAATCACTAAACAAAGAAAAACCAAAGGAGTCCTCTAAATCCGGTTCCATTCATTCCTCAACTACAGCTAGGCATAGACAACAATCTAGTAATCAGCGTCCCCAGTTTCATTCAAGGCAACATGGCGTTGAGCAGCAGTTCCTCCAACAGTACTAAAACTTGGGCTCAGGATCCTGCATTGTATTATGGGTATTTGTGTTTTGCATAATTGTGTTTTCCCCTGTTTTTTTTAAAAATTAAAATGACGGGATTATCATGATTATTCTTTTAGAGATTTCTCCATGTATTATAATTTAACAAATTTTGAAGTCTTCTTAGTTCATACATATGTTTTGTTTTGTTTTGTTATGGTGACGACAATATATTTGTAAATGGAGAAGATTGTTGAATGTCTTAAATTTGCTGCAATTAATGTTATTGCTTCATCATCTATACTAAATGTTTTGATCTGGTTTGTTAATCGTAGGCTAAATCAAAGGTAAAAGAGATGTAGATGAGATCTTGATAAACAGTCTTCATTATGCTTTTTTTTCTTTTCCAAACAAGCCTTTCATGATCATACTATTATATATATGTATATATATATATGAGAATTTGACAAGCTTCTTGAATCAAGTATAAATAGCTAGCAAACATTTATGTTGATGTTTATGTTTATCAGTTAATGTATGCCTAACATTCTTAATTTCTTTTTAATTATCAGCTTTCAAAGTAATGGTTTTTTATTTGTTGTAAAGAAGAAAAAGACAGTTTTTTAACATGAACCGTATATTTAATTTGATAAAGAAGCCCACATCCATAAGTGCCCAATTACCGAACAACAATTTTGGAAAACAAAATTTCCATTTTTGTTCTTAGTTCCTTTCAATCAGTTCCTGCCACAGCTGTCGTGTCGCTGAAAATGAATGCAAGTTGGTTCTAATTACCAATAACCATCCATTCAAAATCCAAATTCGTCCACTTCAGTTCACAAATTTCAATCTTGATTTGTTTTTTTTTATTCAATTTAGTTCTACTTTGTATAGTCTATAGGCTTTTTCAGTTCAATTAATTGATGTATTTTCCACGTTCGTCTCATGTCCTTTCAACCACCATTTCTAATCTAATTTCTCTGCTCTTTTTTTTGGTATTTTCCTTTTTCTAATATAATTCTTTGGTTCTTGATTTCTCATTGTTCTTTTCATTCATTCAAAGTCCTTTTTTTGTAATTATTTTTGGGTTCCTCAATGCTTAATTTTTGTTCAGACAACAAAAAATTTTGTTTGTTTCTTTTAAGGTTGATTTGGGTGGAGACATATTGGTCTCATTAGAGTCTAAATTAAAAAAAAAAAATTGGATACTGTTTTCAATAATCGAGATTTATTTATGTGCTATATAGGTGTTTGTAAGAATACTGAAACTGACCTTTTTTTTTTTTGCTGAATTTCAACTGAAATTTGCTTATTTATAGAGTAACAATAATATAATTTTCTCTATTGAAGGAGGTCAATAATGGTGACATCTGTTCCAAATAAAGTGGGAAACTATAGTAGCACTGGCAATGGTGTGCATAAGCTGTTTTTTGACGACATAACTAATTTTCTGAGGAGATGTTTATTTCGTGTCCTGTCCGTTGGTCCTATCCCCACTCACCTTGCTTTCATCATGGATGGAAATCGAGGGTATGCAAAGAAGCAGAATCTGAAAGAAGGAGAAGGCCACAAAGCTGGCTATCTGGCTTAAATGTCTCTGCTTCGTTACTGCTATGAACTAGGAATCAAGTATGTTACTATATACGCTTTCAGCATTGAGAATTTTAAGAGGCGACCCGACGAGGTTCAAAGCTTGATGGATCTGATGCTAGAGAAGATGGAGGTTTTGCTTATGGAAGAAAGCATTGTGAATCAGTATGGTATCAGGGTGTGTTTCATTGGTAATTTGAGACTCTTGAGTGAGCCTGTCAGGGTTGCAGCGGAAAAGGTAATGAAGGTCACATCTAACAACAGTAAGGCCATGCTTTTTGTCTGCGTGGCCTATACTGCATCCAATGAAATCGTGCATGCTGTGGAAGGATCCTGTAAAGAAAAAGGAAAGGAGTTTCGACTGTGCAATTTGAACAATGAAGCGATGGATGATGTTAAAGAGGGTGAGAAGATTAATGGTATGGTTGTGCATGATATTCAAGACTTTTACGAGGATACATCAGTCGAATTTCAAGGATTAAAGCAGGGTAAAGGTTGCAATGGGGCACCATATCATGCCTGTGAATCTTTTGAGTCTAACTGGGACCAAGTTCTAACTTCCAAGGCAAGTAAAAGTGGTGAATTTTCTGAAGGTTGTCGAAATTTGAGACAGGAGGATCCTGTGATAAAACTGGTAGATATTGAGAAACACATGTATATGGCAGTTGCACCTGATCCCGACATGCTAATTCGAAGCTCTGGTGAGAGCCGCTTAAGCAATTTTCTACTTTGGCAAACTTGTAACTGCCAATTGTATTCTCCTGCAGCATTGTGGCCTGAGATAGGTTTGTCACAACTGGTGTGGGCGATATTAAAATTCCAACAATCCCATTCCTATCTGGAGAAAAAGAAGAAGCAGTTATAGCACTTATCATGCTAACGCAAATTTGTATTTGCTAGTATAATTTATTGTCATATTACCTTGCCCTTAACATTCAAGGCAGATGAAGAAACCGAATTCGCCAACCTTAATACACAAGGCAGTCCACTTTTAGTTGCAGAAAGATTTGGTTTAGGACTGCATATTTTCTTATATTTGTTGACATGAGAGTCTTGTCGAGTAATGTGATTCTCTTGGTTCACAAATTCCACATATGAATTGAAAATGAATGTGTTCTATCATGCTCTATCTTGCATTATTGGTCTACTGCTTGAAAAAGAGGGTTCAATTCCAGTGGTTCACCTAAACTAGGACTTGTTTTCGAACGACAAAAATGTCATGATTAGTTAAAACTTTATGGTTAACACACAGACAGCAAAAGTCATTAATAGTCAACATAAGTTGTCATTATATGATTTCATAATTCCAATGAAGAAATGGACTGTGATACAAGGCACGAGGTGAAATAACATTTATAAGTAACAAATGGAGGAAAAATATACTGTTTGTAGTTTAATGTTTTGATAATGGCAAAATAAAAATATAATCGAGGTATTGAAACTAAATGGACTACAAAAATATGTATGAAAGAATAACTATGATTCAGCAAGATGGAAGTTTTTTTATTTGTCATAGCATTTCAGAATATGCTATGTATATAATCAACGTCGTGGTTTATGCAAACGAGGACGGTTGCAGAAAATCCTGCCATTAGCCTTCACAACTGTAGCAATACCAATGCTTATGGTAGCCCACAAAGCTGAGAAAAATAAGTGTCGAAGATCGTATCGAGCTGCAGATGGCGAAAACAAACATTATGTCAAATTATCTTTTGCGGTAATGAAGCTATACGTCATCACTGGATTAAGAAGTCAACTAACCTTGACTCAGTGACAATATTGTGAAGAATAACCCTAGTGAGACCAAACAAAAAGCTGCTGGGAAGTGCTGCAGAAAGAAAAAAAATGTTGAACTTAAGGACTATTAGGACAGCTAAAAGTATTAAATACAGATAAGGAACATATACAATAAAGTCACAAACAAAGGCATAGTGTGTGCGTGTATCTCTTTATGCTATACTTACAGCTACAGCCTCAAGGCCTCCTTTTTGTGATGGAGGTATCATATCCCGGCTGACAGAAACAATGTAATGTCCTTGCAGGAGATCGATCGCATCCTTCATGCACATCACCAATAGAGGAAGTCAGTTTCCATATTGAATACCATTCCATATTGAATACCATTGTAGAAAAGATGGTCATCCCTTTACAACTGGTGGTCACTTATGAATATAAAAGGATTAGCTAGCATTAGAATTAGGGTAAGAAAAACGACTAAAAGATCATGTTACCTACCCTAATCCCACCCCATGCATTCAGACAGCTAAGAAAAGGTGACGGTAAACACAAATAGTTTGACATATTAACCTATTTCCTAATTATTGTGAGTACCACTGAAACAAAGTATTCATACCTGTTTTGTTCCATCAGAAAAGTTATTAAAATAATATCGACCAAGGGCATTATAAAAATCATTTAGGATCCCTTGAACAGTTCGCTTACCATACCTACAGATCACATGAAACAGACAGGTCAGACCCCATTGATCAATCCCAAAAGGGCACATAAAATATAGGGTTCAATGATGAACAAAAAGAGGTCAAAATAGTCATATTTTCAGAGATGCACACAAAGCAATAACTGATCATATTCAAAGTGTCCCAAGGCTAATCAAATATCAGTTCTAGATTTCACTATGGTTCTAAGGTCAAATGCCTTTTAACATGTTCTTAATATGATTAAGAACAAGATCAAATTACAAAAAGAATTCAAATGCCTTATTTTAACTTCAAAATCCAGATGCCATAATTTCTTAAAACAACATGAAATCATTCTAAAGAGAACTAATAAGGGTCACTAACAACTATGCTTTTGAGATCTTTTCAGCTTAAAGAACAAACTCATAGAGCAAAAAATTAGTGTCCATTCGAATTTAATATTAATGGCAGTATTCTCATACAATGATGGATATAGCAACTAACATTTTTTTAACTTTTCATCAGGATTTGGATGTGAGCTAATTGTACAAAGATGCGGATTAACACTCAATCGGTAAAATAAAGATGCAGATGTACCGGACAAAATCTCCTTTCAGTGCAGGAGTGCCAGAATATTGTATGCTTACGTCATCCCCATGATTAGCCCACACTGAACATGTGCAAACATTTAAAAGCAAGTTTAGTTCAGGAAATCAATTTTATACACAATATCAATTTATCCAAAAACAAATAAGCAAATTTATATATGATAGAAAGAGCCAATAGTAATAAGCAAACTATTAAAAGAATAAAATGGAAATACTTACATATTTTATACTTTTCATCAAGATTTGTGTGTGAGCTAATGGTTTCTTCAGCAGCAAAAACACCAATTCTCCTAAGCTGGAGTTCCAACATTTTCCTACCTATCATGCTCTGCAAACATAGATTAGCATGGTTATGGAAAAGAAAAACACTAAAAATACGGGAAACAAGAATAAAAGGTAACTACATGCATGTATGTGTACACACACCTCTCCTTGAGTGTGTGCCAGTGTCTGTGTCTCCGAGAGAGAGCTTTACATTGCAACTTAACAACGAAAGAAACAAATATGCTAAGAGATAGCCCTCATACATCGAATTCAAAACTTTAAGAGTTGTCGGTTTAGTTACAGGAAGCACTATCAAAGGTCGGAAACATCCATCTATGTATATTTTATAGTAATAGTTGGCATTCATTGTAGTACTTAATACACCTCCTGTGAAATATCTTGTATTACTCTCATAACTAACAACCATACAGAAAGAACAGCATTCAAAAAACAAAGGTTATCTGTAGAGGTTTGAACAGGGCCTGAAATTGTCACAGCAGGGAAGCACAAGTTTGCTATCCGAAAAGACATCAGCCGCATGTATGTTGTGTCACGATAGAAAAAGCCAAGATCAGAAGTATCTCTTCAATTTAAGTGGACTTACCTGTGTAACATTGGTGCGGTCTAAGCAATCAATACAATTAGTCCTTACAACTCCAAGTTGCTCTTTCATTTTCTCACCCTTGTCGTTCAACAAGAGGTACCTATTAGTTTTGGACAAACAGAACCCAACATTAATCACTATATTTCACTTCTACAAACTTCTACTAAGGGAACAGTATACAAAAACCTGTCCTTGCAAAATCAATCAAATCAAAAGTGCACCAGGAACAGTTACCAAATTGTAATTCAATTATCCAAACGTACCCATTTTTGTCAAGAAAATCTGCAATTTGATCATAGAGGATCGAAAGGCGCTCAAAATGAACATGTCCACAGATCTTATGGAAATCAAAGTGAATATATCTGCAAGATCACAGGTCTTCGAATAAAACATAACTGAAAAAAATAATAATAATAATAAGAACAAGAAAGATTTAGATAAACAAAAAACTGTACCTTAAATCGTCACTAAGTATAGGTTGCACTGCACTTGCAAACTTTTCACTTAAGCGTCCCTCACCTCCAGTCTGGTAAGAGATATAGAGGCACATGATCAAACATTTGAAATAATCAATGTATCTTGTCCAAATGCAAACAACTCACTCTTTGCAAGGACAAAATCAGCATATTGTCAAAAGGTGTTCTCTATGCATTTCAAGAGGATTTGAGGATGTTTACTATAATAAATTACAATTACATACTGCACACCGATAGTCAACCAATGCTCACCGTGTTGACAAGATCGATAGCTAGTACAGATCCATATTTTTTCCTTAGATCCAGAAAATGCCTCTCAGCTACTCGTGGCTGCATAATATGCCATAATACCAGAAAAGTCGGTGACGTTAGAAGAAATTCATGTGTGCAATGAAATAGTGGTGATAAATTAACGCACTTACAGCTTCTTCAGGTTTTACAATCTCAAACTTAGGCTTATAAGTCAAATCAACAATTTGCTCCCAAAGAAACGGCATTGACCCCCGAACCTGTAAGAGGCAAATCAGGGAGCGAGTTTAAAACATTCTGATCCAATAAGTCACACAACATGAGAAATATGGCCCTCATAACTTGGACAGTAAATATTTGCGTACACCCTTATTTAAGCTTTCCAAGAATTATAAATACAGTCTCTTTGGACTTAGTTCAACTTTATTTCACACTAAAATAATGTATAATACCACTTCATGTAGTGAACTTTTCAAGCCCCTAATGGAGTTGTTAGGATGCATATTCAGCGTTGTGATTCAGAATCACTAGACAGACTCCTTTCTTCCTCTTTCATATAACCATTCAAATATTGCAAGGGTAGGAGTAAGCAAGGAACATATCTGAACTTTTACAAGTAATCTTCTCCTTTAGCATTACGGACTATATACTTGTGATTGGTACTGATCTAAAAAAATGTAAGGACTGGAAAGGAAGCCAAAATTCGTAACATATTGGTTTTATACATAGAGATTAAAATAGTAATGACTGTTACCTGAACAAATGACGCAGTAAAACCATTCATCTGCACAATTTGCTCTGTTTCCACAAAATTTGCAACATATCCATCAGGATCAGCTCCTCTTCTCCACATTCGGGTTCCTTTCAAACGATGTAAATAGTAATCAATGAGACTAACTTGTCTAATAAGGCCTAAAATATTTGAATTTAAGAAAATGTACCGGGATTTTAAATCATTTATCTATCATAAATCCATTTCCTATTTTTCTCCCAAGCTCAAAATGGGTGGGAAAACCTTCTGAATAATATTTCATACAAATGATGAAATTTAGAGTACAAGCATGATATAGAACTTACGAAAGGTATATATTTCATCTTAAAAAGGAGAATCTATAATATAACTAATCTACTAGATTTCCATTGCTTTTGCATCATCCAAAAATTGAAACCCTTCCCTCCCACAGAAGAAATTTGAAAAAATAAATTGCAGACAAAATAAGCCAGGCTAAAAAAATATTAAAGAGGCATTTCTAGCTTTGACTACCATTTCTCCGGGTACATCTCCTAGCAATCAATGTAATATCAACAATTTCTTTTCCGATGGCTGCTTGGAAGTTATGAAAACCTGATTAACAGTTAAGGGCATGCTTCAAATAGGAAGGCATAAAACTCAACACCAATAATGAATTAGTTAAAAACGGAATAAGAACTTCTCATGCCAAAAAGTTCTGAAATTAATAGTTTCGCCAAGGATACTCCCTTGGACAACCGGAAGCAAATACGGATCAAGCTGCAGCCATAGAAACCAAAAGTAGTTAGCTTGTTAAAATGAAAATGAAGGAAATTAGTGCACAAAACTGCAAAGCTACTCAAGAAAAAGACTTGCCTTGTTGTCTATAAGTACTTCCAACATATAATTGTTCCAAAGAAATCTGGGTTCTGCCTGTGGCAAACATTTGGGAACATAATGAAAAGCCTCTTAGTAACTTAGAGGCATCAAAGAATCACATAGAAATTTTGATGAATATTGAACACTGCACTAATAAAAACTACCATAAAATCAAAACAGTTTGAAGTTAGTGGCAGATCATCTAATAATCTCATAAATAGAAAACAAAGGGAGCAATCCATGTATTAGTTACTTAAATTTTGAACAATTTACCTGTCTCCAAAGAGGAAGCAATTTAGATTCATCTCCCAGATCATTTAATCGCTGAGCACTGTTGAATAACAAATCTATAATGGTTACTTTCACCATAAATAAAATATTTAAAGAAAATATAACAACTTATAAAAATGAAAAATTGAAAGTTACATAATTGTTAATAATTCCAAAAGTACCTAGCTTAACGGATATCTATAGGAATTTGCAAGCTGTTTGATCATATACTATTGCCCTTCGTTAACAAATTAAAATCTTGATGATTATACTGGAACAACTTAATGGTTGATAGTTAACTTTAACATTTTAAAGGCCCAGTTTCCTGCTTTGTCTTGCAACATGCTATGTTGTCATGAATGTGCTTCCTATGTGATATCTCAAATCTACAGAACAAAGTCATATATAAAATCGATTCATTTGCTAGTGTGTCTAAAGGGAAATTACAAACCCCTCCTAGGATAGCTAAATATAAACTGCTTCGGTTGGAAGTTTTCCAAACAGTTTTTGCTCAACGTGTGACTGTTTTGAGATAGAAAATTGCTCTTAGTAGGCATATATACAAGGCCTAAGTTTAGACAGTAGTTCACCTCAGCGTTAAATTGGTGTCATAAGAGAAAAAGAGACCACATGTCTTCTCTGCAACTTTGAGCAGCCCAGCAAATTCACTCTCCACCTTTTTCTGCCAAATATAAAAGGTTCTTGTGTTAATCAATCAATTGAATCACCCTTGCGAGAAGAAAAAGTGAGGAAATAGCTTATGTACCTGTTCTGGAGAAGAGGTTTTAAGAGAATGATCACATGGAAGAATTCTCAAGGACATGACTTTGAATATAGGATGCCCCAAGTAAGATCCAACACATTCGCGCTCCGTTATAACAATTAAATATGATCCTAAACACATAAATTCAACGCATCAAATTGATTGGAGAGAAACCACCAGCTCAATTCTGAGAAGATAATCAAAACAACAAAAGAAAAAAGAAACCAATTCTGGTCTCATTGGATCTTGCAGATCCATATGCCCTAATGATCCAATCAGGCACTATATTTTCACTGCAATTAGGTCCCTTTCTGAAGGTTTTCCATTATGATTTAACCAAACCAATAGAATCAAAATTTTCATAGCAACGTATTATACCTGCAACAAGCTTTAGCATTCCAACTACTCCAAAAATTGTCTGAATCTTAGGAACACGAACAGAGCTGCATTCTGGAATAGCATCTATAGAACAGACAAATGCATCCAGTCAAACATCTAGCACTTAACGTAGGCATAAGCATAGCAAATAAGTAAGTAAAAAAAAAACAAAACAAAAACAAAAAACCCACCAATGAGCTTCATTGAGGCATCAGCACGATTAATTTTCAAAGACGAAGCAGAAGAGCCATCGGTGGGTTCAATCACATACTCATCAGGAAATTCCCATAACCGCAGTCTTGTATATAGCTTTTGGCATGACTCTGCCCTCTCCATCATTATTGGAATTCTATTCCACTACAAAATTATATAAAAGGAGGAAAAAAAAACAAACTTTGATGTAGAGTTGGATCAAGCTGAAGGGAATAATCGAAAATTGCAGGTTTCAAAAGCAAACCAAGAGAGGAAATAGACGAAAAAGAAAAGGGTACCCGGTAAAAAGTTGAATAAAGGCAAAAACTTTTAGTGGAGAGTGAGATCTGAGTTCCCTGGTCGAATAACAACTAAAGAGAAAGAGAGCCTTCTTTTTTTTTTTTTTTGTTCTTCTTCAAGTGCAGCGTGTCTTCCAAAAAAAAGTAAAGAAACTATAACGAGAAACAGGCAAAAACAAAGCCTGATTGATTAACGTTGTAGAATGATGTTTATGTGTTTTTTTTTTCTTTTTCTTTTTATTCTCTTCCTCTTCTGTTATGTTTCGTTGAGGGGAGGAATTCAAACAATAATTGGCTAATAAAAGGAAAAGAAATAAGGGCTGGACGACTATTATCATGCCTATGTCTGGGGTTTGTATCAACTAATTATATGCTAACGTGGGTTCCATTCGATGCTTCCAATCCTTACCCACTAACGGGGCATCATTGGACATGGTCAATATCTATTGCTAACAATAGTATTCTTTTATTCCCTTCCTCCATTCTCCCACAAATTAAAGCCCTCCATCCATATAACTTATAACTATATATATATGTATTTTATTATTAACTTGCCTCTGAAAATGGTTAAGACTGTGCAGAATGCAGATGAAGTTGATGCCTTTGATTTCTAAATGCTACATTTGTTGGATTTTCTTTCTAAATATGGGAAACCTTTAGTTTAAATTTATATTTTATCTAATCAACTGAATCATAAGTGAAATAACAAAAGATTTGTATTAATCCATAGATAAAATTGTCAATTATTTAGTAGACCAAACTGTTCCATTTTCAAAACCAAAACACTTATATTATATAATTAGAAATATAAACACATCATTAGCTTTAGCTGTCGAGGAAATTAAGTACGCGAGAAAGCCATGGCCCATAAACAGCAAAGCTCCAGTGCAAACAGAGTGGGATTGTTAGGCATAAAATGTCATTGCACATGAGTCATGACATGAAAGGCTCGCAATCTTTTAGTTAGAGATACTTGCTAATACAGAAGAACTAGAGAGAAGTTGGCATTAAAAAGTAGAGGAATTGAATATTTCAAAACGTACACATAAAACAAAATAGTAACACATCTTGTTACAGACGTTTTGAGTCATAGAATTGGTATAGTACATGATCTTATTTGATTGCAGAATGCAAGTATTCAGAACAATATAACTAGTATATCGGCACAACCGCGCAAGGAAGCACTTTTCTCCATCTGAAAGAGCTGGGATTCCATCAATATCATCGATCAAATGCTTGGTCTAACATTGAGGCGAGAAGCAATCTTTTGACCCAAAGATTTGTCAGCCTGAAATCACACAAGACAATGATATTATTAAGCACTGCATTTCTTTACATTTTTTCTTCTTCGGCATTACAACAGCGCGATTATAAGCTACAATGTGATCATACAAGCAACCAAAGACATTAAAAAGCTCATTCTTTTCACATTGTTTATGGTTAAATAACCATGCATTCCAAACATAATTAAATTAGCAATGAAAGATCAAAGAATGAGAATCCGACCTGAGACCAGTATGAGATCCAAATGCTGCGGATCTCGTGTGTGACCCTTGGATCAGACAAGGCATCAATCCAGCGATTAATAAACCGTTCTTGCCTGAGAGACAGATAGACAAACAGCCAATATAGAATGTTTTAAGTAAATGTTTCTAGCAATTTCTTGTCCAAATTATCCCTAACAAAGTAAAGAAAAAAAACCTGTCAGCTGAAAAGGACCGGTATCGTTCCCCAGGCTGCTTAAAGTTGTTCTCCTTCCCAATAATGCACTGTGAGACAATAGTTAAGAAATCATAAACTGAAGGCCTTTGAGATTCAAGCTTACAAATTAAACTAGTTGAAATAAAATATTCGGAAACAAGTAACCTTCTCTCTTTTGCCGCTCAAAACGGTGCTAGGAATAGGGTGCTTCTCAGCATGGCGAACAGGATCGTACCTCGAAGGGAAGTAGTTCACCTAATATATATATTCATCAATATAAATAAGTAACCAGCTCATCAATGTATGCTTATGTGCACAACAGGAAAACAAAGAGAAAAAGAGAGAACATATATACCTCCTCATCTCTATGCATAAAATTCATAAAACCTTCATGGTGATTATTGTGATGAGCACATTTGGGAGCATTAGCTGGAAGCTGCAGATAATTTGGTCCAAGACGGTGCCTTTGAGTGTCAGAATAGGAGAAGATTCTAGTTTGAAGCAACTTATCATCTGAATAATAGATGCCAGGGACAATGAGGGAAGGGCAGAAGGCTAATTGCTCGTTCTCAGCAAAGAAGTTATCGATGTTCTTGTTTAACACCATTCGACCCACCGGCTGCAATGGGAAGATGTCCTCTGGCCATGTCTTGGTTACATCAAGTGGGTCAAAATCAAACCTATCCTCATGAAGAGGATCCATTATTTGAATGAACAGTTTCCATTCAGGGTAGTTTCCGGCTGCAATCGAGTCATAAAGATCTTGTGTGGCATGACTGTGATTCGCACCACCTACTCTTATGGCTTCATCCTCCAACAAAGATTTTACACCACAAGTGGGTTTCCAATGGAATTTCACATAGTGTGACTTCCCAGCCTTGTTGATTAGTGTGTAGGTATGAACACCAGAGCCATCCATGTGCCTATAATCCTGTGGAACACCGATGTCATCAAACAGGAAGGTGAACATGTGCAAGCTTTCGGGATGGTGCGAAAAGAAGTCCAGAATCCTCCAGTTTTCCTGAATGTGGGACTTCGGGTTTGGTTTAAGAGCATGGACCATATCAGGGAACTTCATTCCGTCACGGATGAAAAACACAGGGAAATTGTTCCCCACGAGATCAAAATTTCCCTGGTTCAATAACAAGGAATCCAAAATAGCAAACAATTAACTTCACTTCTGATATATGGTATGTCTAACTCAAATACATAAACATATGAACATATATATGATGATACTTTCTCTGTATATGCAGTTAGCATGTATATAGACACATACCTCTCGAGTGTAAAATTTCACAGCGAAACCTCGGGGGTCTCTCAAAGTTTCAGGACTACCACGTTCATGAATAACCGTGGAGAATCTAACAATGAGCGGGGTCTGCACTCCAGGGGCACGAAGGAAATCAGCACATGTGAGCTGAGATATATCATGAGTGACCTCAAAGAACCCTTTCGCACTGGCTCCTCTAGCATGAACAACACGTTCAGGTATGCGTTCTCTGTCGAAATTAGCTAGCTTCTCCACCAAATGATAGTCTTCAAGGAGAATTGGACCTGTCATATAACATAACCGTTATTCAACCTCTTGATTTTATCATTTCATGTATCTGTTGCTTTTGCTTATGCTTTGACATGGGGCTAGCCCTCCCCAAATCATATAGAACCAACTGAAGAACTTCACTAGCAATACTGGCTGGCATGACATATCTTCAACTTCATATTTTAATGCACTAAATAGAAACTTTTAGAATCAACTTGAACTTTGAAAAAACAAATTCATTACTTTCCACACAAACCATAGATTGATGTTAAAATATTGACAAAATCAACACCTTAATAAGGCTAAAAGCAGTACATGTAAACTCCATACTTACCTATGAAAAAAACACTACAAGGAATAAACATGGTAAAGGCACACCATGGATCATATATAATTACCTCTTGCTCCCACAGTAAGTGATGAGTTATTGTTCCAAACTGGAGCACCAGAATTGGTAGTCCAGAACGGGGAATCAAAGGAACTAGAAGGACGAAACTGCATCCAAAAATAGCTCCATTAAGAAGTAAAAATAAAGAGGTACAGTCACAAGATAAAGAGGGAAAAAAAATAAACCATTTAATTAAAGCATTAAAAGTAGACACTGGAATTACATAACTTGACATTGATAATAGTAATACAAGCTCGAAAAGACAAATACCCTGCTTGGTAGCTAAGAAAATATAGGAAAATGGAGAAGAACTTAAAAAGTTTATCCATTCTTCAGAGCAACAGCAAACAAGAATCTTTGAAGATATAACTTTCTGAAATTTATGTAAAAGTTTCAACCATTATCATAGTGTATCTGCTTAAAGTTTCCCACCAAACAATTAAAAAAACCCAACAATAATCAGCTAAGCAATGAAGAAGAACTGCTTTTTATTTCAGAATTGCTACATATAAACCATCTCAAAACTGAAACTGAGGAAACAACTGAAGCTTAAGACCGCAATGATGTCGGTATTTGGTAATTGGTACCTTGTAAGGATCCATGGTAAGAGAAGAGAAAGAAGATAATTTAGTAACGTATGAAGGGAGCTCTCTGTTTCTCTTCTTATATATATATATATATACACATATATATATATATCTGTTTTTAATGCTATAATTGCCAACAATAATATTCTATTTTATAATTTATGCATTTTTATATACCTCCCAATATTGCTTGTTAGAATAGTTTTCTTGTGTAAATAATATATGACTTCTTATTAATTTGAAAGCACTTTTGCAATATTCTAATTGGTTATTTAGTCAATCGAAATTTTTAATAATAAATTTAACATCAGTTCAAAACTTGCGATACTGATATTGAATCTGAAGCAATTGGAGTTTTACTTTTAAAATATGAGCTTAATTCAACATGAAAAAGTAAAATTTCTCATCGATTTATATTCATTCCATGCTCAATTTCAAATTTCGAGCTAGCTTGTTTCCACTTTAAAACAACCCCAACTTGATATTGAAATTCATTTGAGAACTCGATTTGCTCAAAAATTCTAAACATTAAAATTCAAATTCAGTTCAACAATGATTAAATTAATTTTTTTTAATTGAATTGGAATAATACAGCGGCATATGCTTGAGAAGAAGAAAAAAACAATGAAAATTATTATTATGTGATTAAAGATAATACAGAAAAATAATATGAGGACGTCATAGATTGAAATTTTAAGGCTACAAGGCCTTATCCTGTTTTCGTGGTCCTAGGGAACCCTGAGTCACCAATGGGCAGAAAACGAAGTTGGGTTCCTTGAAAACTGCGTTTATGGAAGTATTTTGGTGTTTAATGAAAAAATTCATCCAATTTTAACCAAAGGGAAAAAGCTCATGAAACAGCTGGTGCATCTATATGATAGGAATGGGCCAAGGAGAAGAAGAATTGATTTCAATGGCTGGCAACGCAATGCAAATATCATCTCTTTATAGTATTTTGTTTTTGCTCATTCAGATTTGTGGCTGACAAAACACACTCAGCGAAGGGTGGACTATAGTGAAAACATACACACATTGACTCATAGCCTTACCTCCTTCAAGGAAAATGGACCTATGAAACCAAACACATTTCACAACCCGAATTCATTTACACCATTTTTCATAATCTAAGCTAATTCCTTCCTCACATTTGACTTTCAGAAACATTCTACACATGTTCAAACTTCGAACTCTCAGTTTTCTACATTAACTAGATGTTGGTAATAGGTTACTGACCAGGATTTCCCAGTAACCGTTCCACCGCACCATGAACATTTCCTGCACTGGCTATTAATGCCTGAATATTTTCTCGAGTGTCAATGAAACCCATTTCTTGAAGTTGGGACAACTGGGTGGCGTATAGTTGCTCTGGAGGTACTGATATAAATGGAATATTTGTTGATTAGTGGGGTGGTAAACAAAAGTAAATTGGCCAAACAGAAAAACTTGTAGACACTAACCATCTAATCTATTAGGAACACCCAAGCTGCCAGTTCCAAGTCCGCTAAACATGGTCATCAGTGCTTCCAAACCCATGTTGAGCGTTCCTGAAAATATTTTAAGATTATAAAAGTACTCCCGTTTAACAAATCGTTTCTAGTAAAATAAAATTTGTTTCTTGTCTTCCCCCCTTCTATTGAATTGGAACAAGCAAAGTGAGCATAGATGAGCTATCAAAATCTGGAAGACATCCTTCATGAGGACGGAATGAAATGTCGCTTCAATAAACAATATAGTAGTATAGTTATCGCTAATAAGAACAAGTGTGAATGGTGAAGGCAAAGACTAAAATGATTTTTCGATAAATGATGTCTGTACCTGCACCTCCACCAGTCTGGGCAGGCTCCCTGCAAGAGAGGACCAGATTTAGAAAAAAACCATAACCAATAACAAATTTCTTAGATAATATCACTTCATTCTCAAGCATTTGGCTTTTTCCCCTCTTCTAGCTACTTTCCTTTGTTTATTATTTGGTGGTTTCAAAAATTAATTTTATAAAATATAAAACATTATAAGAAATAACACAGATACTTACAAGAAAACAATATTCATATGTCCTGTTCAAAATCAGGTTTCTGAATATTGTATCTTCTAAATAGTAATCTAAAATTGCTTTTCATCTCAAAATGTGCCGATATCATTCAAACTTTTTGGGGGAATAATGAAAATGATTCAAAGCATTAATAAAATTACATTGAAAACTAGGCTAGATAGAAATTGAGGGATGCAATTTGAATTGTTCCATAGAAACATTAATTCAAAAGGAAACAAGGGAAACAATCATGCAACTCACTGGGTTGACTGTGGCCGACTAAGTTGTGAAAAAAGAGTCTGCTGCAAAGTCAATAGTTGCTGCAATAGGAAAAACCAGAATGGTGACTAACCTTCCTTTTGCAAACAATTTATTTTATATCCTAATTTTAACAACATTCCTAAACAGAAAGTTTCACATGAAAAAGATAACTACGGCCAAGTGGAAAAGCAAATAAGGTTATGCAACAAAAAACTTCAAATTTTACTTTTGCATGCAGATCAGCTTGTTGGCAGATAGAAACACACTTCAATATATTTTCATGCATGAGAAAGAGAAGGTTGAACTGCAGATTGGATACAATTACCTGCATCATCTCAGGAGAAGTCAACTGACGAAGAAATTGAGAGTTCTGCATCGTTTCTCTTGGTTGAGAATTAGATCCAAGCATGTTTTGAAGTTGAGGACTGAGACTAAGAACCTGCCACTGGCAATGTCAGAAAACAAGAAATTTTTCTCAAACCCCATGTATGTAGGAGAATATAATATAAGATAACACCTGGTTCAAGTACTGAGGACTGGACAGGAGGCTTCGCATCATTTGTGAAATAGCTGGATTTTGCATCAACTGATTCAGTGAATTAGAATCCTGCATAGCACCAAACAAGCCTTCAAACGCTGGAAGACCCGGACCACCTAAACCAGCAGGTGCCTGTGGCCTAGCATCCGCACCGGGATCTGACCTTCTTGTGTTAGTTTGGGAACCTCCAGCTGCAAGATTCCATTCCATCAATAGTTTCTTGGTAAATTCTCTTCCATTTTCTAAAAATGGAACTATAACTCATAACGATCTTCAGAAAGTAAATCAACAGAACTAAAGCCCAGATAACTGCTTCAAAGACAAAACATTTTGAAGAATGATTTGAAATGAGAAGGAAAGAAGTTGCAAGAAAACAAGAGCTTGCCTTCAGAAGAAGACCAAGGGTTTGGCAGTGGATTGGCATTGGGAGTCGTTCCAGAATCAGAGGTGGAATGGTTAGTTGACCCATCTCTGGCTTGGTTTCCCCCTTGAGTTCCCAGGAGGGAAGAAAACAGGTTTGAACCACCATTTCCAGTAGTCCCAGTCATGGTAGTTGCATTCAGGAGAGGCTCTTGAACAGTTTCATACATACGGCGAAGCATGTTAAATCCTTCAGGTGATGATTCAATATTGCTCATTGCTCTGTCCGTATTCCTCATCACTTCACGCATGAGCTCAGGGTTTCTTGCAGCTTCAAATGTTTGACGGAGAACACTTGGATCATTAAGTATGTGTGCAAGCTCAGGATTTCGGTCAATTATCTCTCGCGTTTGAGGATTGTTCATGATCAAGTTATACAGTATCTCAGGATTATTCATCAAATTCTGAACAGCAGGAATGTTCGATATTTCCCTCATAATGTTGGGGTTTCGAGTCAATTGCTGTTGTAATTGTTCAAAATTTGGGAGCCCAGCTCCAAATAAACCAGCACTGTCACCAAGTCCAGGAAACAGTGAAGCACCTAGACCAGCCCCTCCGGCTCCCAATGCCCCAGCATCATCTAAGTCAACAGCTGTTGTATTTGTTTGAGAAGTGTTCAAAGCACCGGAACCAATTGACCCAGCTGCATTGGTTGTCGGCGGTGGCGCTCTTGGTGCAACAGAACGAACCAAGTGGACAGTGTGATCTGCCTCCAAACCTGAAGTACAAAACTAAATATACCATCAAACTTCAAGAAGGCGTAACAACTAGAGGAAGTAACATCTGTCTACTCCAATATACGGATTAACTCAACCACATGAAGCGTAGCAAAATATCTGAGGGAATTAGCTTCAAAACATTCAATTCAGAATACTATGTTAAAATTCGGGATCAACAATGAATTCAGTAGCTTTATCCATTTATGCGTCCAATTACATCAATAAACGTAGAAGCAAGTAAAGTTCTCTGTTTTGTTTAGCTCATAAACAAAATTTTACTTTAAGAAAACTATAATGAATTCCAATTAAGGAAGAAATGAGAAAAAAAAAACGAAACAGAGAATGAGTTGATTGTACCGTAGCTTCGAAGGGTTTGATCGTCCTTCAAGATCCGACCTTTATAAATCAAACGCTGTTGATCGGCGGGAACACCGCAGTTTCGCGCCAGAAGTGCCTTAAAAGAATCGACGGTGGAATCCAGGTTGGTCTGAACGGAGAATTTGGAGCCGGATGAACAACTGATACTGACGGTGACAGCATCACCGACGTCTTTGCTGGCCGCTTCCTTAGAAGCATTAATATCACCTCCTCCCATAGTGACCTGTCCCTCACTTAAAAACCTCCCAACTTCAGCCACAAGCCTAAGCAGGGAAAATAGAAATGAATCAGTTGCAGAAGAATTAGTATTAAATGCAGTAGCAGTAAAGAGAAATGAAAGTTACAAACCCAATTCCAAAGCAACCAATGTAGATTCTAAGAGACAAAACTGATTCGTTTAAAGTAAGAAAAACAGGATGAACAACAAAGACTGTTACAAATGGTTTAAAGTAGATGATATAGCGATCCATTATTTTCGTAGCCGACTTCACGGGGTTAGGGCCTTAGCCCAACCAGCATCCTCAAATCAAACCCAATATAGGCTTTTACAATATTATCATAAAATTTTCATTTTATAAATCTTTTTTTACTAGTCTCCTCCGACCTTTAAATAGGAATAAGAGAAAAATACACTTCAATATACTTGAAGTCATGTCATTTTATACTGACAATAATATCAATATTAATAGAACGAAAGCTCAATTGACATAAATTATATAATAATTAAATTAAATATTTTGTTAGGATTTAGGTACCATCAGCCCAAGTGACTGATAGGATCTGGATCTCCGACCTGAAAGAAGAATGTTGGCCTACAGGCATAGTCAGTTGAGGACGTTGCTGGAAGGTTAGATGTTCGCAAGCATAACTCGCGCAAGAAGCTAGCAAGAGAAGCTTATGTAAGCCTCATAGAAATAAGGTCGCAAGAAGAGAGCTCGCATAAGCCTTACAGGGATAAGATCGCGAGTTTTGTCCATGATAGGGTCATGAGCCCTGCAACGATCCCTACTCGTGACTGGTAGGTGCGAGGTTCGTTGGGGGAGTCAGTCCTAGGATCAGAAAGGACCACGTGCTCTGCAGGTAGAAGTCTAATAAGCCAAATGATGCCAACAGAATGTCAGCAATGGGGACAAGAAATGTTAGTGTCATCGGCCAAAAGTCGAGTCAAAACAGTGAGCTCTATTATGAGTTGTAATAATAGCAATAAGAACATATATAAATACCCCTATATTTCTCTTAATGATATACGGAAAAAAATATTACTTAACATATTTAAATTAATTTTAACTCAATTCAATTAAATTTTTAATTAATTTTCGATTATTTTCGGCTAAATCAATGATCGGATCATTTGAAATGAATAAGTTAGTTATCAGAAGAGGAGGCACATCGGCTGAGCACAAACTTTAAAGCAATCAAATCAATGGAAGTAGTCGTATTTACTTCATTCAGTTTGGTTTTCCACACATAATATATTTTTTTTTAAAAAGCCTATTTATTCGAGTCTTATAATAATAATATAATAATATCCCAAAAAGAGCCCACAGTGGCAGTGGGAGAGCGCCTAGGAAGCGCCTACTCCGAACAAATCAAACTTCAAACCTTTTTATTCTTTCTTCTTTCTATAAATAACAAAAAGAATACATCTTATCAATTAACTAATTTTTTACGTCTTTTTTAAGTAAACAACAAAACATAAAAAAAAATTTAATTAGTCCTCAAACGTAAAATTATTCGTTATATCAAACAAGTCTTTCTGTTAACTTATTTATTATTTTTAGTATTAAATTTTAATTGAAGTTATTGTGAAGTATATTTAAAATAAATGAATAGTAATTTTAACATATTTTGTATCATCTAAGTCATTAATGTGATAAGTGAACACGGGTTTAAATTTTGGTTTGTGTTTTAATGCTTAAGCTAACAAAAAGGTTAAATTTAATACTAGATTCATATTTTAATAAGGTTCGGTTTAAGTAACCTATTTAATTCCTTATTTTTATTTTAAAGAATTTAGTCCTTCGCTCGTGTTAGTGTATGAATCGAAAAATTTTAAAGTAGAAAAGAGATTAAATTATAAAAATATAGGTTGTTGTAGGAAATTAAAAAAAAGAAGAAGGGTGTGTTTAGTTTTTGAAATCACATGCGGCAGGCAGGGTGAGACAGGCACGTCACACAAGTCACAACCCAGATGACCGTTGTTAGGACAAAAACTCGTATTATCATCTAACGGTCACTTTTCAATAATTAGCCGTTGCCCTTTTTTTAAAATACTCCTCTATTCCCCCTTTCTTACAACCCCCCTCCCTTTCTCTATCTACCTGTCTGTATTTGTAGATCTCCACTTCCATAGACACTAAAGCCCTTTTTCTTTTTTAAAACTTCTTTAAATGCTCATTCTCTACCTATTTTAAAGAGGTTCCTTTACATTACATTCTTCTTATTTCATTCCCTTCTTCTTCTTTTGGAACCGGTGGGGTTCTTGTTTTGTTCTCTTTCAGACACACACAAAACAATCAACAATGGAACGTATATCTGATGAGAACAATCCTAATCTCACCAAACCCACAAATTTTCAAGGTATTCTTCCTTTATTCCAAAAATGGGTTTCAACTTTCAAATCTTTACACTTAAACCCCCATGATCTAACATGGTTGTGGTACAACAGGTTGCAGAAAATTTGGACAAGAGATCAAACACAACAGGAGAGCTTTAAGTGTGATTAATCACAACTTAGTAGGAGCTAAAGCATACCCTTGTGTTGTTAATAAGAGAGGCTTATCACAGTATACATCTCTCAATCTCATTCACTTTGATTCATTTACATCTTTGATTATTTCTCAATGATGAGTTTGTTTCTTCTTTTTTTTCAGAAGAAATGAATGTATTGAAAACAAGCAGCTTGATCCTGTTCATAGACCTATTACCAGGTTAGAGTTTTTAAATTTTTGAAAAATTTAAATTTTTAATCCCCCCTTTTTTTTCACTTTTGCTTTCCAGCTTTGCTTACCAAATGAGTAAAGCTACAAAAGGAAAGAAAGTTCAAATTTTGGATCTTAGAACTCAGTCAATTCAAAATACCATAACAAGCTTTTATTTTTTATTTTTTGCTTCATTTTGACATTTCAGGAAGTTTGCTGCTCAAATTTCCAGTACCAGTCAACGGCATTGCCCCGAGGTACCAGTCAATTTTTTTTTTTATTTTTTACAAGAGCATTGATTATTTTCTTACATACTGATGGCTTTTTGTCCTTTGTAACAGGAAACTAAGAAGCTGAAACCATCAGTTCCAAGCTCAAATGAGTTTGGTGATTGTATATTCATAGATGTGGAAGAAAACAAGACATCCTTAGACCAACCAGTACCTATGTTCTTAGAAGAAACAGAAGTGGCATCGGAAGTGGAAATGGAAGATATAATAATTGAAGAACCAATTGTTGATATCGATGGTTGTGATAGAAAGAATCCGTTCGCAGTTGTTGAATATGTTGAAGATTTGCATGCTTATTACAAAAACATGGAGGTAACATAATACTAGAATGTATTAGTACCCCTTTATTCATTGAGATTTTATTACTTACCATGAAACATGTTCTAAAACCAGTTTCATTTGTAATGCAGAAATTTAGTTGTGTTTCACCTAATTACATGGACCAACAATCTGATGTTAACGAGAAAATGAGGGCTATTTTGATTGACTGGCTTATTGAGGTAAATAGCAGAATTGTTCCTTACTGAACCAATGCCATAAATGGTGAATAGTTGGTTTCTGGTTCATAATTGGGTTGTAAAAATGAACAGGTGCACGACAAATTTGACCTCATGGGGGAGACATTATTTCTTACAGTTAATCTCATAGACAGATTTTTGTCTCAACAAACAGTGATGAGAAAAAAGCTTCAACTGGTTGGATTAGTTGCTATGCTCTTAGCATGCAAGTACGAGGAGGTTTCTGTTCCTGTTGTAGGAGATTTAATCCTTATATCTGATAAAGCTTATTCTAGGAAAGAAGTTCTCGAAATGGTATGGTACTATATCCTTCTGTTCTGCCATTTATGTTCAATGGAGCAGCTTTAATGGTTAACACACGTTATTACAGGAGAGATTAATGCTCAACACATTACAATTCAACATGTCTTTCCCAACACCATATGTTTTCATGAAGAGGTTCCTTAAGGCAGCTCAATCCGACAAGAAGCTTGAACTTCTGTCTTTCTTTTTAATTGAACTTGCCTTAGTGGAATATGAAATGCTTAAATTCCAACCATCACTACTAGCAGCGGCGGCAATCTACACTGCTCAATGCAGTCTAAATGGGTACAAACAATGGAGCAAGACATGCGAGTGGCATAGCAGCTACACAGAAGATCAACTACTGTAAGTTGTTGCTTCACATCTTTTAATTTTCTTGCCAAACAAACAAGTTATTGAGATGTTTTCTTTTTTGCAGAGAATGTTCAAGGTTGATGGTTGGTTTCCATGAAAAAGCAGCAACAGGGAAACTAACAGGGGTACATAGAAAGTACTGTACATCCAAGTTCGGATACACAGCAAAATGTGAAGCTGCAAAATTTTTATTACAGACCCAACAACAACCATAGCAACATCAAGCTATTGACTTTTATACTTGATTAGTGAGGGGGACAGCTAATGTAATAAATTGAGCAACTTTGGGTTGCGTGCACTTAGGGATTTTTAAAGCAAATTTGAAAAATGTACATCCAAGTTCGGATACACAGCAAAATGTGAAGCTGCAAAATTTTTATTACAGACCCAACAACAACCATAGCAACATCAAGCTATTGACTTTTATACTTGATTAGTGAGGGGGACAGCTAATGTAATAAATTGAGCAACTTTGGGTTGCGTGCACTTAGGGATTTTTAAAGCAAATTTGAAAAATTTTAAGCAGCATATCCGGTGTTGTTGTTGTGGTTGTTTACAGCTATGGTTATTGACTTTATGTGTATGCATGTTCAAATTGAACATGATTAATTTTCTTACTGTAATTTTATGTATTTTCCGCCATACAATCAATTAATAAATCAAACACCATTCTTTCTTCAATGTTTCTTCTTTTTCAATTTGATGGAATCTTGTTATGGTTTCCATGTATAACCCAAATATCACTATTTTTTTTTACCTTATTATAACTCAAATTCATGCTAAAAAGTTACAAAATAATCACTAAATTATTCGTAAGTTTTTTATTTAAGTTATTGAGTTGTTAAGTTTTTTCAACAATCAGTATAATGTATTAATATGTATCGATGAGTAGAAAAACATACATTAGATCCAAGTTAATATGACAATCAATATTAGAAATTAGAAAATAAAACTGTTTGAATTTTGATTTGTAGACTTGTGATATTTAAAGCCATTCGTTGAAAAAGTTGAACTATAGAAGAGGAGAACAAGAGTTTTTGATTTATGCAAACGATGCAAGTAAAGAAAGCTTGATTAGTGTTTAAATTATACATTATTTCATGGTTGATTACTCTTTTATTAGCTATTTTGAGTTGCTAACTTGACATTTTTCATTCCTTTTTTATTCAGGACATTGAATTGCAGAAATTGAGCTTAAGTCGACGAAATTGAGCAACTTTAGAGGCCGAATTACTGGGCGTGACTTGGGGCATGATGTCATTGATGTGGCGTCCAGTCAGCAATTTCTAGAAAGTCTAATCAGCAATTTCTAAAAGACATTTGGCATGGAAAAAGAGACTTAACCACCCATTTAAATTCAAATTAGGATTAAGATTTATATTTATTTGTTTATTTAGGATTTTTTCTCTTAATTTTAAATGCTACATTTTAGGATTTTTGACTATAAATACCCCATTGGGGTAAGCCTCAAGGGGGATGGATCCATGAGCATTCTTCACTTTGCATTTATTAAACTCTTTGTTTCTTTTTAGTTTTAATAAATTTCTCTTTTTGATTTAGTATTTACTTTATTTTCTTAAAATTCTAAGTATGGTCTCTACCATGCTTAGCTAAGTTTTCCATAGCCAAAGGCTAAAGCGATGACTCGGTTCTAAATCGTGAGAATCGAAAAGCACTTCATACCCTCGAGGGTTACATTTTCAGTTTTTGGGAATTAAGGATTGGTAATCGACCATCCTTTTATAATCAAATCGGTTTGATTTCAAAAAGTGCACGTTGGAATAAAATTCGGTTTCGATTAACAGTTGGGAGGAAGGATCAACCTGTGGCACTTCGACTTCCTGTGAACACGCTTAGCGGCGGTCCGCTAAGGGAAACTGAAATCGGGTTAGATTCTTATTTGAGACGATAGAATCCGAGTCGGGTTTTTCCAAATTTTCAAAGCATTGAATTAATAAGCGATTGACGTTATTAGCTCATAAAGAATTAAGATCTAAAAATTGATTTTAGATTCTCGATTCACTTGAGAGAACAACAAGTTATAGGGGTTGGGCCCTATAGGCTGTAAACGGCATGTGCCTAGAGGTAAAATCCCATTCGAGGATCGATTTAAATCGAGGCAAGGTCTTTAGCCCAAGGTTGACTTTCATCTCTTGATTTCAATTTCAATCTTTTTAATTTACTTGTTTAATTTCAATCATTTACTTCACTTCAAACAAACCCCCCTTCTACTCCTCCCTTTACTCATCACGCCTAAACAAAGTTAAAAGCAAGAAAATCATCAAACTCCTAGTTCCTGTGGAATCGACCCTTACTTCCCTATTCTACTTATTCCAATCATTTTATCGAGATTAAGGCTATTTATTTTTGACATCATAACGACAGCATGTCAAAGCTATATAGTAACAATTTTAACATTATAAACTTTTGAATAGTTTAAAGATCATTTTATAACTTTTTAAAATTAAATGACCAAAACGTAAATTTATTAATAATTTAATGACTTTTATAAATAGGTGTTTACGATCTTATATATAGTTTAGAGCTAAATCCCCTTATACTAAATCTTTAAAAACTTGATTAAAAAAAATCTTTAAAAACTGAATTAGGATATTTTAATTTTTTATACTAATTAAAATAACATAATAATTAATTTAACTTCTAATATTTACCCTTTTTTATTGAAATATTAAAATTTTAATGAGCTTACATGGTAGTCCATTGACACATTTTTTTTAAATTATGATTTTTTTAAATTTTATTTTATATATATTTATCTTTTTTATAAAATATATACAAATTGTCACGTGAGTTAACATATTATTGCTTAACACTTTCTTCGTAAGAAAAAAAAAGACTTTATCAATAGAGCCTAGAGGGTATCTTTACTAAGAAATGAACAAATTAATTTTTATATATTAGATCAAAGAGTAAACAGATTTTTTATTAAAAATTTATCCACTTTTATTATTAAAAACTAATATAACTAACAGAATTACTAAACAATAACACATGCTACGCCAAAATAACATAGCTAACAAAATAAATAAACATTAACATGTTACGCAAATGTACTTTATACTAACTTATAGGCATTAACTTTTTATTGTAGAAATGAATAATAATAAAAATAAAAAGACCAATTTATTCTTTAATCTAACGTATAATTATTTATTTTTTTAATAGAGTAAAAAAAAATAAAACCGACTCATAATGCAAGTAATTTCATGATACTTTTATTTTTTTTTTGTTACTTTATATTGCTATTATAAAGTAACACTAGCAGGGACACATGTAGGGCATTACATTGAAGCAAAGAATTAGAAAGTATATAATGTAGCATTGAAATGAAGAATGTGGGAGTTAGTTTATTAAAGAAAGAATAAACTCTTGCTTAGGGCATTACATGACAAATAAACATAACCCCAAGACAAGAAAAACAAAAACCCTTTCACGTTTGTCTCGTCTTGTTAGTGGCAGCTACATTAGGAGGGGCAATAAATTAGCAATTGACCCACATGCCTATATTACATTAATTTTTATAGGTAAAAGTACTATCAACTATAAAAGCTAATATATTAAAAGTTAAATTGTATTTTACCTTCTTTACTAAAATAAATAAATAAATTAGTCATTTCTATTAAAACTTTCATCCATTTTTATAGTTAAAAATTGGCATGATTGATAAATAATCAAACAATGACACATTACGTGCCACGTGTATCTCATGCTTACGTACAGAAACTAATTTTTAACAGCAAAAATGAATGAAATTTTTAACGGAATGACCAGTTTACTCTTTAATCTAACTCCTAAGGATTAATTTGCCTTTTTTTTTAGTAGAAGGGGCAAAATGCAATGCAACTCCTAGTATAAGGGCTTCCATGGTACTTTCACCATTCTAGTCTTATTTTTCTTTACATACAGCTGCAACTGGCGGAGGATATTGATATGTCCACCATCCTTGTTTTCCTCATCATTCCTTGGCTCTGAAAAAATAAGGTTAAATGAATTAGAGTTTCTATAATCAAAGCAAAGCGCTATGGTAATATTTTCTTTAAAAATATGGAGACAAGACAGCAAGTAAAGGATGCTTACTATTTGGATCTTCCATCTCTAAAACTAACAGCTACATGTTTGAAGAACTCTTTGGTAGCATCTGCATGTTCATCATAACAAGTATAGCAATTAGGACAGAGATATAGTACCGGGTAATGAAACTAACATAAGCAAGGATGGCATTCACTTAAACCATCGAAGTTATAACAATACTTCAGGCCATGAGTTCTAAATAGTTTAGTCATTTTTACATATTCTAATGGAACTAATCCGCCATTTTATGCAGATTTCGGTAGATATATAACCTTAACCAAGATGATACAAGTTAAAGCCGAATCTGATTGGCAGATAAAACATCTCCCAACACATGATTCAAGTTCAGGAAACTAATGCAAGTTCCATCCTAGACGAGTCCAATATATTTGACAGGGTTAAATACTCTCTTATAGTGTTTTAACATTCATGCACAAGACCTACCATGATTCATTGTCAAAGATGGATCTTGCTCATCTATGGATCCAATTACTTGTGCCGGTGTACCTGCTACCATACTTCAAAACACCCCGAGAAGGCATATCAAACATTTAGGATTTAGTCATAATTTTTAATGAAGTGCAATCGTGATATTTGGGAAAGTTTCTATATACCTATGAGGAGGAACATGTTTTAGTACAAGGGAACCAGCAGCAATCATTGCACCTTCACCTATTTTTATATTCCCAAGTACGGTCACACATGCACCGAGTAGTGCAAGATCACCAACTTTTGGGTGGCGATCACCGGTTTCTTTCCCAGTCCCACCCAAGGTCACACCCTGAAAGAGAGCATTATATAAGGTTTTTTCTAATTTCCAATGAATTGCACTAAATTCTGTTTTCTTTTATTTTATTGGATTATTAACAATAAACACGGTGGAATTTGATAAAGAGAGAAGGAAAACAGAATCGGTTTTCATAAGATAATCATAAATGAATGACAACAAAGTAGCTTACATGCATCAATGAAACACGATTTCCTACAACTGCTGTTTCACCAATAACAACACCAGTCCCATGATCCAATAATATACCGTCTCCGATTTTTGCAGCTGCATTAAATTGTGTCATTAGCAAACCTTTATTATCTTCGCAGAGACTGAACTGAATAAGCAAAAAATCACCATGTAAACCGTCAAATAGAAAGATAGATATTATAAGCTGTTTCATGCAACAAAAGCACATAGCTCTTTTCCCCTTTTTATAAGAGGAAGATGTCATATAACTCGCATGGAACTTAATAACAAGAAGCATGAGAAACATTGTAAGATTAAAGTAAGAAACAAATAAACCTGGATGTATGTCAACTCCAAAAACCTGAAAAGTATGTAAAAGAAATACTAAATGGCATATGAAAAAGGGTATACACCTAATCAAATGACTAGATGTGAAACTTATACCTCACTAATCCGGCTTTGCAATGCCAGTGCCAACACATTTCGCCCTTGCTTCCACAAGGCATGAGCTACTCGATATGATTGCAGAGAATGGTATCCCTGAAAAAGGATGGAACTTGTAAGGACAGTCAGAGACAGAATTCGATGCCCAATTGTTGCTAACAGCCTTATATGTCTTATATCTTAACATATCTTCTCTTTATATCTGAAACCATAATAAATCAACTAGCTTTTCACCATTAGGAATACGCCAACCAAAACAAGGGCTGCAATGTAACAGTTTGGGGTAAAAGTTAAGACATTATGCATACACGAGCAAGTATCCGAGAAAAGTATAAATTACCTTAAGGTATAGTAACGCTGAACTATACGATAAACAAGCAGGATCTCTATCTATGAATGCCTGCAGAATAAAGCATTTCCAAATGCAAAAATACGGTTAAAATGATTGTTCGGTAAGAACTTCTACAATCAAACATCAATTCTATATCGTCTTTTCTAAAGATTACCTGCACATCCAGGCGTATTGATCGTTGAATATCTCTATCATGCATCATAACATTAGAAAATATATCCATAAGTTGAGTTGCCAAGAGAGTAGGATTCTGTAGACGATTGGCAAGAACAAAAGCCAATGCTTGTTCTAAACAATCATGTGCTAAGATACTTGCATACAAGAAGCTACTTAAAATAGGTTCCTTTTCTGCCTGCACCAAGTAGCAGCATATTTATCAACTAATCTCACACGATCATCAAGAATAAAAGGCAAATTAAGAGCTGCCATAGGGGACATCAGTTGATCCTTCCATCAGTACTAATAAACAGCCAGTATTTCAATTTAACGTGCATATGATAATAGAAAAACTGAAGCCAGGTTAAGAGACAAGACCATGTAATTAGCAACAAACTCCCAACACTCCATGAAAATATCATCAAAGATAGTCAAATAACCATGAGATCCATCAACTATCAACTTGTTTCTGATTATAAATCTTCAATAATCAAAATCCCATCACAAACAAATCAACAAACACCTTGCAAGCAATATCCCAAGAAAAATAAAATTAAAAAAAAAAGAGAGGAGAAAATAAGTATGAAAATTGGGCACCTCCAGCTTGGCCTCCTCTCGTACAGCTTCCCAAATTGGGTCACGACCCGAATTAAGAATGGAGTCAGTGTCAGGCTTAGAAAGGCTCATTGCATAAACTGGAAACACCTTCTCAAAAGGGAACTTAGCATTAAATTTAGCTTCTTTCTCTTCATCTTGTGTTTCTTTTAGGGATAGCCCAGCGGAGAACATATCGGGAAACGACTCCCAACGCTTATCACTAACACAACCCATTGAAAGAAATATATCGAAAGGGAAAAAAAAAATAAAAGCTAGGGATTGTTTAGAAATGAAAAAAGCTCTCCCTATTCATGAATATGAGCAAAAGATAGGAATCTAAAGATAGGAAAACGTGGAGGACAAGTGGTGCAGTGAAGAAGAGACCTTGTTTTGCTTTTTCTTTTTTTCTTTTTTTTTTTCCTCTGTGTGTTATTGTGTTAATTGAAGTCTGTTTCTTGCTGTTTTAGGCTATTAGGAGGGGGAGCGGTCTGAAAGATAACGTGTTGTTTTTTGTTTTGTTTTTTTTCGGCTTCTTGTTATGTATGGCTCACATCACATGTCTCTGTTTTTCACCATGGTTTGGACTTTTTGAGCTTTGTGGGTTGGGTTAAGGTCTTTGGGGAACCAATAATGGCTTTGTACTTTTATTTATTTACCTCGTCTTTTTCCTCCTTTACTTTTTGGGTAAAAACAGACCCCAATAATACTAATGTTTCTTTTTGGGTAATTTTCACTTTTGGTCATTTAATTATTAGTAAATTTATATTCTCATTATCTAATCATAAAAAATTACAATTTAATTATTCAACTATTCAAAATCAATCATTTAAGTCTCATCTTCATTAACTTGTAATCTAAAAGGCACCACTAAGTCACCTCATTATTAGAAAATTTTCATTTTAACCACTCAACTATGAAAATCTACAAAATAATCATTAACGAATCGATAATATGATACATTAATTGATAAGCTTAAGAAATAATTCGGTCCCTTAACTATAACTAAAATATTGATTTGGTCTCTAAACTATAGTAACCAAAATATCTCAAATTTTTCATACTACCAAAATGTAAACTTACTGATATTTGAATAACCATAAATATAGTTGACTCTTTTTTTTTCTTGGTCAAACTTATTTATTTTTCTCAATCAATGGCATTTACAATATGCACTTTTTTCTCCTTTTTTTTTTTACAATATTTACTTCTATTCACAACCTAAAAAACTTAAAAGCAAAAGAGAAATGCTCTTGAAAGCCACCCATAACCCCAAAATGACCTAAAATGGAAGAAACATGCATTTGGAATTACGTTCTTGTTACTGGTACAATAACAATGATACCAATTAAGTTAAGTTCAATCAACATATTTAGCATTCTTAATTCTTACAAAAATCAATTAAATGAGTACTAGGAATGTAACGTAAAGTTTACAAAATTAGAACAGTGGTGAATCGATCAGACAATTGGTTCGTCAGTCTATCTAGTTTGACTAAATAAATCATTAAAAATTAAAAAAAATCGATTCAATTGATCTATACCAATTTTCAAACCAATTAATCTAATATCTTTTTTCTGAACCGATACCGAATTAATTTTCCATCAAACCCATCTTATTGAAAATAATATAAACTAACAATATTTTTACCTACAAACTATTTGGGTATTGATATAAACACATAAAATCTAAACAAATCAGCACAAATGAAACAATTGTCCCTATTGTTAGCAAACCTCTTTAATTAACTATCACACTACTTGCAGTGCATTATTGCCATTTGATGTGACATATTTCAGCAATTGACATCCATAAAATCTTCATCATGAAAAATACAATATCATTTTCATAGACCCACACATTGGGTATTTTGTTGAATTTTAAGTATTTTCTATAACAATATTTTATTATAATAATTAATTTTATTATGAAAAATAAAATAAAAAGTGACCTTGTCTCCTAAAATGGTATAATTGTTTCAAACTCCTTTAAAATGATATAATGGTAAACTACATTTTGACCCTAAACATTTATAGTCTTACTTTTTGGCCCCCAAAACTCTGTAATTGTAACTTTGGAAATTACTGACTGCTGATTTAAAGTCAAAAGAAAAATGACAAAGCAATAAAAAGAAAAAGGGGGGGTTCATTGTCCATATCTGCAGTTTTGCAGTTCCTAAACAAAGCAGAGCTTCCCACTCACCATTTGTATATGACCATGTTAACGTCCAGAAACATTCTGCACTTTTTTTTATTCTATTAGTTTATGTTAAATTTATATAAAGCACACTCTTTAATTGGCTGACTGATGTGGGATTATATAATTCATCACTGAATCAATTTTATATCTAACATGATTGATTTTTATATAAACACTAACAGCCTTATGAATCTTTTTTTAGTATATATCATGTTTTTCCTTTGCTGGATGTAATAATGTTCTAACAGCCAGACATAAACTATTCAGCCCTTCACGTTCTAACAATATCACATCCACCCCATCCGCCACGTCCAGCCGGCGGCGCTCGACAGATATCGTGGAGCAAGTGACGGTGGCGATGCAGGTGCTTCCAGCGGTTGTCTTGCTGCTGCGAGCCTCTCACAAGGTTAACATAGCGAATGTTTAGTGAATTTAAACTTTATTTTTATTTTTAGAAATTCAATTTATATAATTTTTGGATTTAAAAATATAAATTATAATGGTTAAAATTTTTTATTAATTTTTTTTTGATTTCATGGTTATTAAATTAATTTTTTTATTTATTTTAAAATATCACACCAATAAATTTTACATAATAGTTTAACTATTTTAACAAATAAACTTAAAAATTTAAATTTGAAAAATAGAATGAATAAAATAAGAAGAATATAAAAAGTTGGAGCATTTTTTTTATCATCGATTAATTGAATTAGGTTAAGTATGATTTTTATCTTTTTTTATAAAAATTGAGATGTTAATTTTCATAATTTTTCAGAATTTAATCCCTATACTTTATGAAAATTGAGAAACTAATCCAATTAGGTAATTTGTTAAGCCTTTTTGCTAAATTGTTGAATTGAAAATTAATAGTTTAGCAATTTCTACCTAATTAATTAGGAAAATTTAGTAGTTTAACCATTTATATGAAACAACTTAACAAAAATCAAGAATTCAAGTTCATGTGTTTAGCAACAGTTGGACTACCTTACTGGTTTTCATAAAGTACGAGGACTGAATTCTAATAAATTAAAATAGATGGATTAACTTCTCAATTTTCATAAAAATAGGAGATAGAAATTCAAAATCAAACCATTAAATTACCTAAATATTACTATTAGTCATTGTTCTATGTGTATGTTGTGATTTAGTCGATGTATTTTAATTTGACCATTTTTAATTATTGTACTTTTTTAATTTTAAAATTTTGATACCGATTAAATGGTAGGCGTTAAAATTAAGAAGTTAAGTTATATTATCTCCAAGCTTTTATGTGACAAACATATTATCAAATGTAAATTTTGAACAATATATAGACCATGATTGATCAAATTGAAGAATATAGAAATATAGAAATATATATATATATGAATTAAATCCATGACTTATACATAATATACACGGTTAATAGTTTGCAACGTTATTGATCTATTTATATCCCATAAAGTTCAAAATAAATAATATAAAACAATATATTATGAATAATTAAATAGGCCTATTGGGTTAAGCTCAATAGGCTTTTATATTTTATGTAATAAAGATAGGCAGTTGGATTTACACTTATGTGAATAATTTATTTTGATCAATAGTTAAATATTATTTATGTTTATTTGAAAATATATATTTTTTATAATTATATTTTTAAAAATAAAAATAAAATTTATTATCAATATAATAATATTAAAATTGACTTAAATTAATTTTTATATAAAAATAAAATTATCTAAAAAATGACTTGTGCTATGCAAAAGAGTAAGTTATTTTATAGAAAAATGACTTATTTTATATAGTTATTTTTTTGTTGACAAAATTACTTTCTGTAAAACAAATATAAAAAATATAAAAAAAAATTGTAAAACTTTTACATGTATACAATACAACGGGACACAACTTTTTAATAATGTAATAAGAAGAACAATAATATAGTAGTAAAATTTTGGATTATAAATAACATAGAAGAAATTGGTTTTAGCAACCAATAAATACAAAGGACCCAATTGAAAAACAACCGACCCAAGGTATCTAAAACAAAAAAGATGGCAGAATTTGTAGTTATCTAGTTGGTAAATTCTTGGTACCATTGCTGCAACATTGGAGTGTCAGTTCCCTTTCCATAGGATGCTTTATTCTTATTATTATTATTATCATTCTCCACTTCTTGGTCTGACTGCACCACCTTCCTCCGCCGCAAATTATGTCCGGCCAACCGATCCCGGCAACTCCTTTTGGTACCATCAAACTTTGATATTTCATGAAATCTGCTCCAAGTTGCACACATAATTGAACTGTTAGTTACTAGGAGAAACATGAAAAAGAAAAAAAAAAACACAGCAAAATCTTTGTCTGAAACAGAACAAGGAGGCATAAATTTGGACATTTTAATTAAACCTGCTACACTGCTGGCAAAACCTTTGGCGAATGCCTTTGACCAAAACGAAAGCATCCTTGGCATGTGGCTCACAGACTTTATGCCGCCGATGATATTGCTTTGCATCTTTCAAATCGGCACCACAATCATCAGCTTGACAACCACCACCGCCGCCGGATATGGCAGCAGAGTTAGAGTAGTGTATGAAAGTATTCATCCTCTCATACCTCTCTCGAGGCACTACCCTTATCTTCACCATCCTCTCTTCTCTCTGCTCCTCCTCCTCCTCATCATCAACCCAATTTACCGTCGTTTTACATGCCCTTTTAGCCATTTGCATAATAATAATAAAATGAAAGTGAAAAAGCACCTTTCCGAAGGGACTAAACTAAAACGAAAGTGAATGTTTAGGGGTTTTGTTAATATGAGAGGAGAAAGAAACCAACAAAACCAAGGGATTAATAATGAAAGAGACAAAGACAGTGAGTGACAGTGACCCACCATATATTGAAAAAAAAGAAGAAAAAAGTGCCAAAATGTGTGTCATATATCATGTAGTCGGCAACATAGAAAAGTAATGGAGTTTTAAGTTTAAGGATGATATTATTTAGTTCATTTTTTTTCTTTATCATCTTTTTTTTGACATTTTTTCACCATGGGTTTCTACCTTTGTGAACGCCGGCCATAAAAAGAAAACACAAAAAAGGGGTTTTAAACGGTTGAGAATCCAGAGAGAAACGTAAACATGTTCACGTTTGTTCTATGACAAGACAATGACAAATACAGGTAAATAAGAGCAACCCAACTTGGATGACACTTGCTGGAGATATCTCTTTCTGGGTTTTCCTTGTTTTGTTTTATGATTAGCTGGATGAGAACATCATCATGTTATTGGCTTATTACATGAAATATATGATGTTTGTTGGGTTGGGTCATATCGTATGTAGGTGCTGCTGGACATTGCTTACTTTATGTTATGTGTTTAGCCGAAACTGCAAAATGAGGGAGTGGGGAGAGTTTCAATGGGCTAAGGATCCATGTTTATTTTTCCTTTTCCTTTTAATCTATATTTATATTTTTGAAAGTTTTTATTTAACTTATTGATTTATTCAAAAGTTTTCATTTACGTCATTGGGCTATATTAATTTTTTTTAAGGTTTGGCTAGCGAGCTCCAGACGTTGATTCGATGAACAATACGATGGATTAATACCCATCGATAATCAGTGTAAGAGATTGGAGAAGAAAGTTATTTGAATTTTGGTTTGTAGATTTGTGACTTAAAAAGTCGTCTCATTAAAAAACTAAATTTTGTAGAAGAGAAGAGGAATGAGAGCTTTCAATTGGTACAAATGATGCGAACTGAAAAGGTCGTACAACAATGGTTTTAATAACCTAGTGACTTAAATGGAAATTTTTAAATAAGTCAATAATCATTTTGTTGATACAATGATACAACATAAAACTGGTACAAAGGAGAGACTGTATGGAGAACGATTCATCTAGTCGAGGTGGAGAGTCGAAGGGTATGGAGAGTGGAAGTGAAGAGAGTATTCAGGTTGAGAGTTGGAGATAGGTTGATAGAATATAGGCTTGATGCTCTTGGAGGGTCGATCCCTTCTTCCTCATTGGGGGTATTTGTAGGCAAGGGTTTCGTGTAAGGTTATGTTAGCATGTTGGACTTGCCATTAAGTCATCATTATGGAACGTGTAGAGTGAATGTCTTCGATGGAACGAGAATGTCTGTGATGGGATAGATTTTTTCATTTATTTTGACTTGACAATAAGGAGGAGTTGAGCCCACGTGATATTTGGTGACCAACAAGTTCATGTGTCCTATGAAGTCTTTTAGATCCAGACAACAGATGCCCTACATTTTTCCGGATGGTTATCTCGGAAGGAAAAACTCACAGGTGACCTTTCAATTTGCTAGTGGCAGGCTTGCTATTTGGGTGCCTATCTGGCTTGCCAAGTGCCTTGACGTGGATGGGGGGTATAACAATAACTTTTTAAAGTTGGATGACCAAAATGTAAATTTACTAATAATTTAACAACCTTGAGTATAGTTTACACCGTAAACTTTTCACTCACATAATAATTTAATATATATAAATGACTTTATTTTCCCAACAACCACTTAGCTTTGTGGCAAGAGTACTATGTTATAGGCATAAAAACTTGAATCGATCCCAAGCAACCCCATTTCCCATCCTCAAATGAATTTATTCTCATTTATAACCTTGTGTATATTTACCATAATGCATAAATATCCAATATTCTCAAGAATCTACTCTAATGCATGAATCTCTAATATTCATATATACCTCAGCTCAAAATAATTTAGGGTTCGTATTCATATTTTTTTTTTACATTGGGACATAAATTTTTTGGTTCAAGTTAAGTTCTGAATTTGACACTTATTCTCATACTAAGGTTTGAATTATTTTTGTTCAAGTTAATCCTTGAAAACATAAATCTCATGTCTCAATATGGGAACAATTGTCCAGATCAGGGATTAATTTGGCCAAAACAATTTTAAGCCATAATGTGAGAACAATTGCCAAGATCAAAACCTAACTTGGATAAAAAAAGTTCATGCCCAATAATGATATAACCCAAAAATTTATATATTTAAGGGGATTCGATTTCTTAAGTACTCATATTTGAGTTTTATTATACGTGGTATGTGGGTCTTCATGTCTAGAGGTGTGCATGGGCCGGGCTACCCGGCCCGGCCCGAAGGCTCGCCCGAAAAATGAGAGGGTTCGGGTAAAAATATAGGCCCGAAATATGGTTTTGGACAAAAAAAGAGGCCCGTTTAGAAAATGGGCTGGGCTCGGGTAAAATTTTTTGGCCTGGGCCCGGCCCGAATTATATAATATATATATTTTAATCATATTTATATTTTAATTTTAATTTTAATATAATCAATTTTTATTATATTTTTCAATTTGTGTATTGTTTTAAGAATTGTTTTAATATATTTTTTATTTTGTTTCTTGTTTTAATATTTGTTTTAAATGTATTTGATTATTTAATATATTTTAAAAAAAATTTTAATGAAATAAGTTAAAAAAATTTAATATGGGCCGGGCCGGGCTTAATAATTTTATTTCGAGTCGAACTTGGACAAATTTTTAGGCCCATATTTCGGGCCGGGCTGGGCCCGGACCTGAAATTTTAGGTGGGCCTGACCCGAACCCGGCCCGGCCATGCACACCTCTATTCATGTCATCATGTATGAGTTTTGTTTGACTTTTTGTTTTTTATTCTCATTTATAACCTTGTGTGTATTTACCGCACATTAGTTTGGTGCCAGCTTCCTAGAATGTAACAATTATAGGAAATGAGAAGCTATCGATAAAAGGAATGGCGAGAGCCACACAACCCAACAAGACGATAAATAAAATCCAAAATAAGTATAATGGGACAACTGAGAGTGGCACGCTATATTTCCACTACTACCTAATGAAGACAAGACTTGTGTTGGACCACCGGTGAGAGTAATTGAAAGAATCTACCCTAATGCATGAATCCTCAATATTTAGCTCAAAATAATTTAGGGTTCGTATTCGTAAATTTTTTACATTGGGACATAAATTTTTTTGTTCAAGTTAAGTTCTGAATTTGACAATTATTCACACATTAAGACTTGAATTATTTTTGTTCAAGTTAATCCCTAAAAAAATAAAGCTCAGACCTCAATATGAGAATAATTGTCCAGTTCAGAGATTAATTTGGATAATTTTTTTAAAGCCATAACGTGAGAACAATTGTCAAGTTTGAAGCTTAACTTAGACAAAAAAAAGTTCAAGCCCCAATAATGATATAACCCAAAAATTTATATATTTAAGCGGAGTCGAACTCTTAAATACTCATATTCGAGTTTCATTAAACATAATGAGTGGGTCTTCATGTTTGTTTGACTTTTTGTTTTATTTTTCTTCGTCCATTGTGCTTTATGTTAATTTGATTCTACTTATAGTTGATCTAATAAATATACTTATGACGTACACGTGAATGCACTGTATTCACATATATTATTGTTTGTAAGTTATGTATTTAGTTTTGGTACTTTACTTTGGTCAATTTTAATCTATGTACATTTCAAATTTTAAAATTTCGATTCTAACACGTAGATTATTTCGTTTTAGTCTATGTGTTTTTCGAATTTTAAAATTTTAATCATGACCAAACAGTAGCTGTAATCACATGAGTAATACCATATCAACTTGCTATTTTCACATAATTCTCACAAAAAGTCAATTAATGATTTAATGACTGCCATCTGAGTCGAACTAAAATTTTAAATTTCAAAAAAATATAGAAATTAAAAATAATTAAATTAGAGAACATAGATTCATTCAACAATTTTGAATAATAAAATATTAACAATAGCAGGGGTGAAGCCAGAAAATTTTTTTTTTGTGGGGGCCGAATGAAATTTTAATTTTTTATAGTCTATATATTTATAATTTTTAAAGGATTAAATTGAATTTTTATAATTTTAGGGAGGCTAAAATGTAATTTTACCTTTACTAATTTAAAATTTAAAAAAAAATCTAAAGGGCCTAAATGAAAATTTCCCATTTTAGGGGGGCCGGGGCCCATGCCTTCCCCCCTCCCAGGTTTCACCCCTGAACAATAGGATTTAATCAAATGGATTTAACTGCTACCATTTTGTTCAAGACTCAAATTTCATAATTCAAAAAAATATAAATACTAAATTTAATCAATTCAAAAATATAAGAACTAAATCCGTAATTTACTAATATTTTACTCATTTTTTTTTGTACAACAATGATTACATGTTGAAAGTTTTTTTCCCTTTTTGATAATGACACCATCTTTTATATAGACAGAAAAGTTTACCCAATCTTCCATGCCTTATCCTCATTAAACAATTGCTTTCTCTTTTTATTACGTCATTTTCATATTCGTTACATCAAATAGTAAATTAATTATTTTATTCAAAATTTCATCAATAAGAACCAAAATTTAATTATAAATTTTCACGAGATTAAAATATAAAGCTCATTATGTATTAATTTATAATTTCATCAATTTTGAAGGTATAAAACAATTTTTTTCATTTTTACTAGGAATTAAAGTGAAATTTTACTATCTATTAATTTATAATTTCTTTATTTATAAAATTATTGAATTGAAAGCTTTTTTTCAGGGGCTAAGCCCTTGCTAACTCCTCAGATTCATCTCTACTTGTTTAGTTATTTTGTTAGTCATGCCAGTTTTTCACAATAGAACTGGATGGAATTTAATAGAGATGACTAATTTTCTTTTTAATCTAATGTATAGTTTTATTCAGGGATAGAGCCAGAAAAGTGTTACTTTAGGAGGGGTCGAAGTTAATTTTTAATTTTTAATAATTTATATCTTTATAATTTTTAAAAAATTAAATTAAATTTTTATCATTTTTAAATAGGACTAAAATATAATTTTATTTTTATTAAATTAAAATTTTAAAAATATTAAAAAATTAAATAGATAATTTTTTATTTTAAGAAGTACCAACTTACTTTATTCATGGACTGATTTTAAATTTTTATGTCAACTCCTCACATTCCTCAATTTTTTGTAGTTTAAACCTTTTTTTATTCAGTAATTAACTTAAACTAATAAAATCTTATCGTGTAAATCAGACTGTCCAAACATATCATAATCATATATGATATGGAGATATGCACGTGAACAGCAAGATTCAACCTCTCCCCACGACGAACGGGGTAACGTGTCCGTTACATTTCTGTTCGATTATAAGAACACACAAACAACCAATCAGTTTGTTTTGTTGCGGAAGCGACGATAATATTAATAACAATATTATCAGAAATATTTAGATAATTATTATGCCAACAATTATACTAAGAAAATTCCCAGTTAAATTGGAGGGGTCACAATGGTCCCGCTTAAAACCCAACAACTAGACAGAACTCACTTAGATATTTATAGCAATAATAACTAAATAAATATAACCAACATAAAGCTATTAAATAAAAGCAAACAAATAAGAAATAAAATACCAGAGTTTTAACGAGGTTCGGCCAATTTAGCTTACGTCCTCGGACACTACCAAATTAATATTTCCTCTAGAAATATTACAAAGGAGAAGATTTTGGGATGATACAACCAAAGGGGGAGGGGTTCTATATATAACAAACCAAACCCCCTCCCTTTCTATCTTTTCCTAATGTGGGATATTGCCAATATTCAACAAATCTCCACCTTGGCGATATTCCACATCTTCGAACATCTTCTCATAACACTAACTTCAATAGTGTCTTCAAATTTGCAACCAATCGCCTTCTTCCCTTTTGGTAGTTGTGCCAGCTTCCACGTCTTGTTTTTCTCTAGAGATTGCATTTCCTCTTCCATTGCACCTAACCATCTATTATTCTCTAAACTCTGAATGGCTTTGGTGTAAGTGGATGGAATATTATCAACAACTGGAAGTGCATAAGCTACCATGTCAGTGAAACGAGCTGGTTTCTGAATTTCTCGTCTCTGCCTTCTGACTGCAATTGGCTCTGATTGCTGTTGAGGTTCTTGGGTAGAAACCTCTTCCTCATCTGACTCTGCATCTGCCAATGAAGAATCACTAGTGGTACCTTCTGCTGGAATTACCACACTCTGCTCAAACTCCACCTGCTGCGGAGTACACTCCACCTGCTGCGAAGTACTACTCACTCCTTCTGGATTTACCTTATTCAACATGGCAGATTCATGAAAGGTAACATCCCTACTGATTATCGTCTTCTTTGCCTCTAGACACCACAAACGATATCCCTTAACACCAGCATTGAAGCCCATGAATAGAGCCTTCTTTGCTCTTGGATCTAACTTTGATTCTTTCACATGATAATATGCAATAGAACCAAAAATGCGCAAGGTGTCATAATCAGTAGCAGGTTTTCCATACCATTTCTCCAAAGGAGTCTCGCCATTTATAGCAGATGATGGCAAATGATTGATGAGATGTTGAGCGTACATCACAGCCTCAGTCCAAAACTTTCTATCTAATCCAGCATTAGATAACATACATCGAACTTTCTCCACAAGCGTTCGATTCATACGCTCTGCCACCCCATTCTGTTGCGGTGTTCCACCTACGGTGAAGTGCCTTACTATGCCACAATCTTGGCATATCTTCAGGAAAGGATCGCTTTTATATTCTCCACCGTTGTCTGATCGGAGAACCTTAATCTTCCTTCCTGTCTGATTTTCAACTTTAGTTTTCCACTTAAGGAAAACTTCAAGCACCTCATCTTTGTTCTTCATAGGAAACACCCAAACTCGTCTGGAAAAATCATCAATAAAGGTGACAAAATAACGTCTTCCTCCAAGTGATGGAGTCTTGGACGGTCCCCATACATCAGAATGCACATAATCCAGAATACCTTTAGTATTGTGAATCCCAGTGCCAAATTTCACCCTTCGTTGTTTTCCCAGAACACAATGCTCGCAAAATTCAAGTTTGCAAGTCTTTGTACCTTTCAATAATCCTTGCTTGGCTAGAGTTTGCAAGGATTTTTCACCAGCATGGCCCAAACGCATATGCCACAGCTGTGTTGCCTCAGCGTCCTTCTTGGTACTCGAAATTGCTGCTGCTGTTGTCCCGACCACTGTACTACCTTGGTAGTAATACAGATTGTTCTTTCTTATGCCTTTCAACATCACCAATGCTCCTGAAGTTGCTTTAAGAACTCCATCTCGTATTGTCACAACTAGGCCTTTAGATTCTAACGACCCCAAAGAGATGAGATTCTTCTTCAACTTTGGGACATATCGTACATCCCGCAAAATTCTAGTAGATCCATCATGACTCCTCAGTTTAATTGAACCTATCCCGGCTATTTTACACGTGTTATCATTACCCATGTAAACAACCCCTCCATCTAGTTTTTGAAATTCAAAAAACCATTCCCAAATGGGACACATATGATAGGAACAACCAGAATCCATGATCCACTCATCTGCATGTGATGTTGAAGATGTCATACTAAGAGAAAAGTCTGACTCTGCTTCACTATTGCATTCTGCAACATTTGCATCTTGCGGAGTCTTCCCTTTTTTCTTCAATTTTGGACAATCTTTCTTCCAATGTCCTTTTTCTTTGCAAAAGGAACATTCATCTTTGGCAACAGCTCGACCTTTGGACTTTCTACTCTTCCCCTTAGACTGACTTTGCTGACGACCTCTTGTTACCAATGCTTCCACTGCTGCTTCACCTGAACCTTTCAACTTATCCTTTCGGCGTAGTTCATAGCTATACAATGCAGCAGTTACTTCATTGAAAGTTACTTCCGATTTTCCATGAAGTAGAGTAGTTTCAAGGTACTCAAACTCCTCAGGAAGCGATCCCAACAACATTAACGCCAAGTCTTCGTCTTCAAAAGTCACATCCAAATTCAACAAATCAGCCACCAGCTGATTAAAATTGGTAATGTGCTCGTTCATCGTGGTACCAGGAACATAACTGAAACGAAACAGTCTTTTCTTCATATGTAACTTATTTTGACTGTTCTTCTTCAGAAATTTCTCCTCCAATGCTTTCCACAATTTACTTGCAGAAGTCTCTTTACTGAATGTATACTTCTGCTCTCTGGAAAGACATGATCGAATTGTACCACATGCCAATCGGTTGATGGTCTTCCATTCTTTATCATCAACCCCTTCTGGTTTTTCTTCCTCAATGGCAATATCTAGACCCTGTTGAAAGAGGGCATCTAGAAGCTCACTTTGCCACATGCCGAAATGACCTGTTCCATCAAAAATTTCCACTACAAATCTCGTATTTGCAGTTCCAATCCTCGGCAAAATGTACGAAGTGGAAGTTGTTGATATGGATGGTTTTTCTTCTGTCATTTTTGCCATAGCTTCTACTTAATAGCCACCAAATGCAGAATACCCACAAGCTTTAGGAAATGTTTCTGATGTGTAAGATCAGACTAAGCTGCAAACACAGAGCATACTACAAAACCTTGGCTCTGATACCAATTGTTGCGGAAGCGACGATAATATTAATAACAATATTATCAGAAATATTTAGATAATTATTATGCCAACAATTATACTAAGAAAATTCCCAGTTAAATTGGAGGGGTCACAATGGTCCCGCTTAAAACCCAACAACTAGACAGAACTCAGTTAGATATTTATAGCAATAATAACTAAATAAATATAACCAACATAAAGCTATTAAATAAAAGCAAACAAATAAGAAATAAAATACCAGAGTTTTAACGAGGTTCGGCCAATTTAGCTTACGTCCTCGGACACTACCAAATTAATATTTCCTCTAGAAATATTACAAAGGAGAAGATTTTGGGATGATACAACCAAAGGGGGAGGGGTTCTATATATAACAAACCAAACCCCCTCCCTTTCTATCTTTTCCTAATGTGGGATATTGCCAATATTCAACATGTTTGAGTATCGTTTTCACCTAATCTTCACTTTCCATCTCTGAGTTTCTTCTCCGGCGAGACCATGCACCGTTTTTTACAATCTTCAATCACTCGATCGGTCACCACCCGCACTTACCTTCTCCACTCCTTTGTTTTTCCAAGTTATCGCTATTTTTCTCTCTTTGCAGCCGAAGGTGACGTTGATGATGGTGGTGATGCTCCTCAAGCATGGAAATCAGTGGAGGGTCTTCGCCGGTGCTCAGCTAATCACGTGCCTTTGTCTCCCATTACCTTCCTGGAAAGAGCAGCAAAGGTTTACAGAGACAGAACATCGCTTGTTTATGGTTGTCGTAACTTCACATGGAATCAAACGCATCAACGTTGTCTTAAGCTCGCTTCTGCTTTGTCTCAGATCGGGATTTCCCGTGGTGATGTGGTTCGTTTCTTTTCAAGCATCTACCTCTTTTCTTTTCTTTTTTCTTTTGGGTTCATCTGCATCTTCGCCATAGCTCTGTAAATTGGATTTTTTTTTCACAATTTGATGCTGGTCGAAATGAAAAAAAAAATCTATTTTTAGGATATATACTAGTTTATTTTTGATAACTTCATGATTTTTACTCACATAGGACCTCTATAATTGATCTGTCATCAACATGCAGAACCAAACTGGTTTTATGTTCTGTCACTCGGATGCTTTTGTGCAGAGTATTGGTGTGTTTTTCGTGGAATTTTTATCCAGTTGTTACATATAACAATATATCATGCAGGTGCCATGTTGAACTATAGAATCAAATTGGAAATTTTCCATTTTCAGTTCTCTAATAAATTGTATTAAGCAGGTTTCAACTCTGGCTCCCAATGTTCCAGCAATGTACGAGCTGCATTTCGCGGTTCCTATGGCCGGAGCTGTTCTTTGTACGCTTAATTCCCGGCTCGACTCGGCCATGGTTTCAGTCCTACTGGCACATTCAGAAGCTAAGATCCTATTCGTGGACCAAGGATTACTCGAAATCGCTCGCGGAGCACTCGATCTTCTTGCTAAAACTAACACAAAACCACCAATCTTAGTTTTGATTTCTGAAGGGGATGACGATCCATCTCCAACCAGCATTGTGCCTTATGAATATGAAAGTTTTTTAGAAACTGGGCAAATTGAATTTGAGATAAAAAGACCAAAGAGTGAATGGGATCCTATAAGTGTGAATTATACCTCTGGTACAACATCTAGGCCTAAAGGAGTTGTTTATAGTCACAGGGGAGCCTACCTCAATACTATTGCGACGCTTTTCCTTCACGGAATGCAGTCGATGCCGGTTTATTTGTGGACTGTGCCCATGTTTCATTGTAACGGTTGGTGCCTCACTTGGGGTGTTGCGGCACAGGGTGGTACAAACATATGCATGAAGAACGTTTCCCCGAGTAAAATATTTGAGAACATAGCTTTACATAATGTGACACACATGGGAGGAGCTCCAACCGTCCTAAATATGATTGTGAATTCATCTGTTAGAGAGCAAAAGCCGATTTCCCACAAGGTCGTGATATGCACCGGTGGCTCACCACCGCCTCCACAGATCTTGCTTAAGATGGAAGAGTTGGGTTTTAGTGTGACTCACTTGTATGGCCTTACTGAAACTTACGGTCCTGGTACATTCTGTGTGTTGAAACCCGAATGGGAATCCTTGCCTCCCGAGGAACAATCAAAGTTGAAAGCTCGGCAAGGAATGCAACATCTCGGTTTGCAAGACGTTGACATATTAGATCCCGTCACGATGGAGAAAGTACCAGCTGATGGTAAAACCATGGGTGAAGTCATGTTTAGAGGAAACACTGTGATGAGTGGATACTTCAAAGACTCGAAAGCAACTGAGGAAGCATTTAAAGGTGGATGGTTTCACAGCGGTGATCTCGCCGTGAAACATCCAGACGGGTATATAGAAGTAAAGGACCGGCTGAAAGATATCATAATTTCTGGGGGAGAGAATATAAGCACGATACAAGTTGAGACAGTTTTGTACAGTCACCCAGCAGTTCTCGAAGCTGCAGTTGTTGCACGGCCTGATAATCATTGGGGACAGACCCCTTGTGCATTCGTGAAGCTAAAAGAAGGATTCAACATTGATTCTCAAGAACTAATCCTGTTTTGCCGGGGTCACTTGCCGCATTATATGGCTCCCAAAACCGTGATCTTTGAGGAATTACCAAGGACATCAACTGGAAAGATACAAAAATATATATTGAGAGAAAAAGCAAAGGCCCTTGGGAGCCTCTCTTAAGCAACAAATGATAATGTACTAACCCCAAAGATACAAAGTTTCTCAAAAGTTTTTTTCATTATTATTCAATGGCTCATTGCATTGTGATAGTAGAAGAAAGCCACAAATTTTCTTTTGCCAGGTCAAGTTTGAGAATATGCGGGTGCCGAACGGAACCACAGTAAACCCGATTTCCGATTTTCATTCCGCTTGTAATCATAGATAATCTATGATCATGGTAGTGAGCAACCGGCTTCCCTTCCAAATCAACTACCAAGACACCCGCATCTTTCTCCGTAGGTAATCGTCCGATATACTTCATCGCGATCGCCATAACCTTTCGAATGAAAGGATACCTAAACGCAATATCCAAAGGAACAGAATTTGCCTGCCGAAATTCGTAGAATAATGCTTGAATCATCAGAAAAATTATCAACAAACATAAACAAAACGTTTAAATGGATATCAACAGATTAGTGTTACCGATGGTAATGCAATCCAGTAATGCCCATCACCATCATATTTAATATTATCAGGAAAGCCTGGTAAATCATCAATAAATGTCTCCAGGCCTCCCTGTTTGCTCCCCTTTATGTAATACTTTCTGCACCTTCTCCTGCAATTGAATGTTGTTCAAGCATTAAAAAGGATTTGCAAATTGCAGCAATGGAAACCATACATACATACATAACGGTTTCACAGAAGATTGCATGATCTTGATTAGGTGACACTGCGACTCCATTAGCAAAGTATAGATGACTGACTAGCACATCGGTTTTTCTCGTAACCGGATCGAAGCTCATAAATCGACCATGAGGTTTGCCTTCCAAGATATCCCATATATCTTCATTTAAGTTATATTTGTAAGAAGCGTCTGTGAAATATATCATTCCATTATCTGCAATATCTACACCATCTGTAAGCTTGAATTTATGGCCATCAGCTTCATCTGTTAGCAGCTCCACTTCACCATCCTTGCTTATATTCAGTAGTCCCTGATGCATTCATTATCCTATAGTTTTCATTCACTGTATAATGATGGTTTAACTTTAGGGTAAATTTACTATTTAGGGCCTGAACTTTTGTTTACAAGTTAGGGCATGAACTTGGCAAATTTTATCATATTGGAGCTTGAACTTTTTTTTATCCAAGTTAATACCTTAATTAGGCAATTGTTCCCACATTAAGGTTTAAAATTGGCAATTGTTCCTACATTGAGACCTGAATTTTAGGCTTTCAAGAATTAACTTGAACAAAAAAGAAGTTCAAATCCCAAAATAGAAACAATTATTAAATTCAGAGATGAGACTTGAATAAAAAAATTCAGGCTCTAATATAAAAAAAAAAATTCAAGTCTCAATCCGAAAAAACATTACAAGTTGAGATTCCAAAAACTGATTAAACCCCGAAGTTTAATAGTCTTTAATTTGATTTGACATAAAGGAAGCAGGTACCTTGGCTCGCTTGCTTAAGTAGACTTATAACAGTTTTAGCCCCTTCTAGTTGTTAAGCATTTAAATTAAGTCCTTTTAGATTTTTTTTAAAATTTTTGGCCCTCCGAAATAAAAAATTTTATTTCCACCTCAATACTGAATTTCTTTATTCGGCTTTGATTTTTTCCTCTACTTTTATAATGTTTTTAATAGGTTGATGTTGATAGTATTGTTAATTACTATAGAGTGATAACATGCATATCCACCAATGTGTTAACACTTTAACAACAACTATTATCAATTTAGATGGTTAATAATACTATCATTAAACTTAATGTTTGTAAATAGCATAATAATTTATTTGGTCCTTCTGTATTTATTTTTTGCATCTTCTAACTCTTAAATTTACGATCTTTGTCAAATCACCTCAATATGATGAAAAAGATACACATGAATTGGACTGACTAATAACAAGATAAAAGCAGAGGGACCAAAATTAAAATGAAAAAAATATTAAACCTTAAATTTTAAAAAGTATGGGACAAAAACTAGAATTAGACCCTTTCAACAAAAAACTGTGTAGCAATTTTTCCAAACTTAGTCCCTGAATTTTTTGGTCCACTAAACGTGATAAATTCTCATTTATATGAGACTTTAAGATTATGTCAAATGGCACACTCTCAATGATGTTATCAAAAGGACTATAAATGAGACAAAATTCAAGTTCTAAGAAAAGAAGTTCACAGACCAAGTTGAAAAAATTTGCAATCTTTAGGTACTAATCCGAAAAACTAACCTTATATGCATCAGCAACGATTATTTCCTTGTTGTGACCAAGAGCGAGACCTAGAGGTCTACCATGGGTGTTAACAAAATTTTCCACGACCGAGTCACTCAACCTGACTCGCTTGATCCACCCATCGTGACAACCCGTGTAAACGACGTTCGCCGTGGGATCATACGCGATATCTTCTGGTCCTTGTAACTCCCCAACTCCCAACAACTCCGCGCCTTGGAGCATGCGATCATTGCGCAACGAGACGACCACGGGTGCCTGACCCAGCTCGTGGATAGGTAGTGGAGCAGGATCGAAAGAATCGAGCTGGTACACAAGCATAGCCGCCACTACGGGGAACATCGTGAATAAAACAGTAATGAAAGGGCGCCATAATCTCTTCCTCGGTTGATGGCCGGCGCTAGACGCCTGTGATTGAGAAACTGTTTGTGATCTTGAGTCCGCCATTGCAAAACCGTCACCAAGTTGTTGACAGATTCTGGTTTCTTATGGAGATTGAAAAACGTCAAAATGGT